>NW_020838005.1:3498883-3518786 GCF_003676395.1 Aethalodelphis obliquidens
GGTGTAGGGCCATCTCACTGTGTGCTCACACGACCTTTTCTTTGTGTAATTGGGAAGAGGAGAGAGAGAGTGCTCCCTCTGGTGCCTCTTCTAAGGATGATAATCCTATTGGATAAGGACACTACCCTTATGACCTCATTTAAACTTAATTACCTCCTAAAGATCTTACTTCCAAATACAGTCACATTGGGTGTTAGGACTTCAAAATACAAATTTGGGGGCAGGGGGGGACACAATTCAGTACAGAGCACAAGGCATATACTCTCCAGCTGGCCACCGTCTCCACTATTCTTTATGGTTTCCCTAACACTGAGGGGTATCAGTTTCCATTCGTCATCACACATGGGCTGGTGTATTTCTTCTACCAAATATAAGAGGAAATGAACTAGTCATTATGTATAGGTCTCTTTCAAAAGTGAGAAAATGCTAGAGAGACTGAGAGAGGCAAGAGTTTCAAGCAAATGGGAGATAACATATTTTGGTGGAAGTATTCTTACATGTTTATAGGCAAACTGAATGCAACTTTGTCAAAGAATAAAACTTAAGTACCCATTAGGAAACAAACCACTGGAACTGCTCAGACCCAGGCTCCTTTCCATAGGCAGGTCATCTGCTTGGTCCTGTGGCAATAAAATCGTGAGCATGCATTTTTTTTTTTTTTTCTGCTCCTAGACATTGCTTCAGGTCTGTGGAATCACTGCTCTTTGGGAACTGGATTGTCACACTCTTTCTTTAGGCATTGCCGACATCATTGCATCTGTTTTCCAGTCTCGTGTATACTCTGCAGCGTAAGTAATAGAGGCCAAGTTCTTATGCAGCTGAGACTGAGCTGGCTGCCCTGTCCAACTCTGCAGCTTAGAAGGAAGCCAGGATATTTGTTGTTTGTTCATTTCCTTTCCTAAACACGAGCTTGTTGCTTGCTGCAGTGCAACAGGCTATGAATTCAAAAGAGAACAGTTACGTGGGGTGGGTTACGTTTCAGATGAATGTTCACTTTTGACCAGTGACCCTGGAAGATCTAAAACCACAAAATGGGGGAAGGGAGAACCTAGGAGAAAACAAGTACCTTTAGAACTGCCGGAATTTCCAGTCAGAAATTCTGAGAATAATCGTCTTTCTAGAAGCATATCAACCCTCTTTTCAAAGTAAATAAAAGGGATGTTTATTAGAGTATATGCACATAAATGCAGGAAGCAACAGTTTTAAAGGGAAAAGAATGTGAACATGTTTTTTTATTTTCCAAGTCCAAGATTTCTTTTTTACTCTTGGCATGCGACACAGAACGAATAACCTTTCTTTGTTTGTATCGATTTGTAGCAAAGGTGCAATTCCAACTTTAGGCAGGCTTGTCTTTTGTTCTGGGGGAAATGTTTTCCCTTTGCTGGTGTCCTTTAGCTATTGCAACAGTCTCAGGGCCACGCCCCCTCACGTGTGAGAAGATTTGCCACAAGTCTAAGGAAAAAAGCACCAGCCAGGAAGAAATTTTTGTATCTTGGCTGACATGACGGTGGAGTAACTACTTTTTCTCGCAGTGCTTATGAAGCCTGGGACATCATCTCAAAGCAATTACTGAACACATATATAGTTCACCAAGTGCTTTATACATTTTACCTCACTTCATTCTCCAGCAATCCAATGAAGATGGAAGCTATAAGAGATTACTATTATCCCAAGATCCAGAGCTCTAAGTGGCAAACCTGAGAGTCTATGTCAGACCTCTTTGTTCCTTCCTTTTCTTTTCTTTTCTTTTTTTAATTGTGGAAAGAACACAACATGAGATCTGCCCTCTTAACACATTTTAAGTGTACAATATATTATTGCTGATTATAGGTGCAATATACAATATAATAGATCTCTAGAACTTATTCACCTTGCTTGTCATTCCTTTCATCACATTCAGTAAAGACTGAGTTGATGATGTCTGTCTAACCCCAAAGCCTATGCTTCTCACCCTGAGATACTCTGCCTTTTAAATATTACTTTAGAAAGTCAAACCGAGACAGGCTGGGACCTAGGACCCTTTGCTGGGACCTGGGACCCTTTGCTGCAGTGCTTGCACCTGCACTCACCTCTCCTCCAGCAACAAAATACAGAGAAACTGTATGGGACTAAAAATAACTGCGTGCATAAGCAGTTGGGACAAATTCTGGACAAAAGATACAAAGTAACCAAAAAAACCCAACTGCCACTTTTGAAGAGCCTGGAGCAAAAACAGGGTGTCGGGAGCAAAAGCAGGGTACTGTGCATGCCCCCTGCATGCAACACCACCTAAGGGGTGAGCAAAACTCCTAAGCCACCCCTCCGGTCAGACCCCTGGACACACCCCTACCCTCACCCCGTATGAGAAACAAGCTTGCCCCCTCCTCAGAGAGCGAGCAACCCAGGGAACCTGTTGTTTGTTATCACTCCCCTCTGCTGCAGCCGGGGACCCAGTAAAGCCTTGCCTGAATTTCTTGTCTGGCCTGTAGTCAATTTCTATTGATTGGGGAAGGCCAAGAACCCCGGTCGGTAACAAAACTACATCAAAATATTATTTTAGCTCCTACACAACCTAGTATTGTACAAGTGAGAGCTAGTGGAGTCATTGGTGCCAAAAGTCACACACTGTGAAGCAATCTTAACAGGTCAAGCTAGGAAAATTCCCTTTAAGTCCATTTCTTGGGAATGGAGACCATCCATATAAATACAGATCACTCTTACACCTACCACTGGGCAAGCATGTTTGTCCCATGGCATCATTTGGTCCATTTGCAAATTATGAGAGAGAAGGCAAGGCAAGCAAAAAGAAACAATATGTTCATGGATTCTGTGCAAGGTGCTAGTGGATTTTGTTTGGATCTATTCTGATTTTCTCTAGGCTGTCTTCCTGCTTTAGGAAGCCAAAAAAGAGCAGAGAAATTCAACATAAAATTAAAAATGGGTGAAAACTTGTGACTCTTAAGTTAATAAGACCAAAAATACATTTTTAAATGAAAAAGATTGAGCTTACATTGGGCTCAAGCCCACTCACGTTCTTTAGCAGCAAGAAAATTGAGACTTGGGGTACGATACATTCTTCCATTGTTCTTAGGTTGCCATCTTAGTACTATATACATATAGATATTTCTTTGTATTTTGGGGTAACTTTTATGACTCCCTCTAAGAATGTTAAATTAAAAATTAAGTCTTTGTAGATAAGTGAAAGATCACCTTACAGAAGAAAATCTATCCAATGAAATAACAGTGAATTGACACATACACTTTAATGTAACGATGACTGTAATGGCAAACTCTTCTCCTTAAGTATGGAAACAATGGTGTGCAAAAAGTATCTGGATCCTTCTTACATGATAGGAGTAGTGGGAAAACAGGTAAAAGAATAATCATTCTTCTGTTAGGACACAGTAACATGCTTTGTTCCTGAACATTGTACATGCGTGTGCCACGAAGAAAGAAGAGGGGGCTTGAGAGATTTCCTTTCTGATTTTCTGGAAAGTCTTAAATTCGGATATTAAGTTCCATAGCAATACTATTTCAGATGACATAAAAATTGGCATGACCAATTTTTGGATTAAAAAAAAAGTCCACAGTTATCACTGACTTTGCTGTGCTTGAAGCATGTGTAGAAAGTGGAACAGAATCTCCTTGCTGGCAAAGAAAGCCGTTTCCATTACTTCATACTTGCATTCTCCACCTTTCCCTTGTAAGAGGAAAGGATGCTGAGGATGAAACAGCAAGGAGTCTAGAATAGAAAACCAGCACTTAAAAGAAATATATGCTCATTATGAAAAGTTTTGAAAATGGAGAAAAATACAAAGAAAAACATTGCCAAAAATTCACCTTCCAAAGATAACTGCAATTTTCATGTTAGTTCTTTCCTACCAGTCATTTTACAATGTTCTTCACATTTTTGATAGATTTTATAAAATCACTTTTATCTTTGTGTTTGTTTCAAAACTAACATGTGAATCATAAAGAATTTATAGAAAACAAAGAAACAGAATGGAAACAAACCATTGTCCAGCAGTTAACATTTGAGGGTATATCAATTTTTCCATACTATATATTGAGTACTTATGTGTTTCAGGCCAGTCTTCTAAGTGCTGGTCATGCACTAACACATTTAAAGTGTACAGTTTTGCAGTAAGGTATGTATGGTTATTTCTGAAGTTTGAAAATATCAGGCTCAGGAATGAGCAAGGTCAGTGAGACTGAAAAGCCTTTGTTCTTATCTGACAGTCCATGCTACACTAGAGCAGCTTTCAACTCCTGTTTTTAATCACCTAAATACATGTTATTTATTGAAATGGAATTATTTCCATTACTATTTGTAAATTCTCTGTTTTAATTTAAAAATCCATTAAATATTCTTTTACAGATTCACTTTCAATGACTATAGTGTTTCCATTTATTGAAGTACCACCATAATTTATTTAGTGATTCCATATCGTTAGATATTTTGGTCAGTTCTAATAGCGCTAGCAAACGATGCTAGAAAGGAATCTGTAATTCAAAAATGATAATGTCACATCTATAACTTATAGAGTTATAATTCATAGATGTGATATGCCAGCATGAAAGGACATAACAAAGTTTGTAGAATTTTGACAAAGTGTCGCCAAATCACTTTCCAAAGAGATTGCACCAGTTTAAACCTGAATCGGTGATGTGTGAGTATGCCTGCCTCTCCACCAAAGTGGAGCATTAGTGTTAATGTTTTCCAATGTACTTTTTGCATTTATTCGTATAGGGTTGTAAATTTTTATTATGTATTCGCGTCCTCTGCCAATACTTCCACTGGAGCTTCTGTGGTTTTAAGAGCTCATTTAATCCTCCAACAATGAAGAAGTGGAATGAAGGTGGAAGTTATTAAGTAACTGTCCTATGATCCCAGAGCTATAAATAGCAGAACTGAGACTCTAATGCAGACCTCTTCATTCATTCATTCTTCATTTTATTTATTCATTTCATTGTATTCAACAAATATTAAGTCGATGCTTTCAGATCATCAACTCAGTTTTCATATCATTTACTATTAAATAGTTCACCCTTTCCCCACCTATCTGCATTTCCAGAAAAACTCTGTAATAAATCCTTATATACACATGTATCTGTTTCTAGATATTCTAATTGGCCCATGCAGCTGCCTACCTGTTTATTTCTATGCCAGTATATAGGAGACACTTATTATTTGCCAACATCACTTTCATTGGGGCATCACCCCTCCCACCACATGTGGTCAATCTTGTCCTCTGTCTTCACCTGACACAAGAGGGACAGGAGTCCTGCATGAGCCAATCAGAACTCCCTACACATCTGGTCTTAGAAGTTAGTCTCTGGGCTTCAAAAGCTGGCATGCGACTCAAGCTGGGCTGTGGGGTTTTCAACTGGAGGAAATGAAGACGAGTGCCCCTGGCATTTGTAATCTGGTTGCTGGGCTACAGCCCGTATGAGGGCTTTTGACACTTACCTTCCCAGTCTTATGGAGGAAGCCCATCTGCAGAGGGAAGGAAGGAGGACAGCACGCAGAGGAAGGCTGAGGCAAGGGAAGAAGCAAGAAACCTATCCGCATTCAGTCATGCTGGGTTCCCAGTCATGGAAATCCATGAATTCCCTTCTTTCTGGATTAAACTGGTTTGAGTTTCTGCTTTAGCAAGTCATGTCTGTCTAAGTGTTTCATACCTGATACGGGGGTTATAAAAATTTAAGGCAGTGGTAACATCGGGAAAATGCATCCTCTCTCACCTTACCTATTTTATAGGAAGAGTATTTATAGATAAGTGAATAAATATATATGAAACCTAAAAACACTATAAGATGTATTCTTTTAATCAATGGCATATTTATTTTTCTTAACTTTGTAGGTCTTATTTGAGAGAAATTACTTTCATGTCTCTATCTATGCTACAGCCACCTAATAGGTTCATTATGGTTCATAAATGTATTTTATAATTAGATTTCTACAAGGATAACCCTATTCATAAATATTAGGAAAGGAACCAACTTGTATTATGTCTTTCTATACATGTAAAAATCACAAGAAGAAAAACAATTGCTTCAGTATTTTTTTTTCACCACCAGCTGCCCAGTCCAAGAAGTATTAATGGAGAAAAGTCTCAGTTGAATGGTAATGTCAACTGTCGCATCAAACCAGATAATAACAAAGTGTCAGTGTAACTCCAGGTTGTCTAAATGTTCAATGTGTTAAAAGACTGCCTTCATTCACAATATAGCTCTTTACAGTAAAGTCCATGGCCCCGTAGTTCTTAAAGAACAGAACAAATAGTTGAAAATGATGGTTACATTTTAAGTTTAACCATTCTAAAATGGTTACATTTTAAGTGAGAAACTTAAAATGTATGTGAAGAATTTTTCTTCACATACATACATGTATGTGCACGTGAAGAATGTGCATGTGAAGAATGCACATGTATGTGCATGTATGTGCATGTGAAGAATTTCTCTAAGCTGATTGAAACGTAGGCAGAAAAATGTCTGTTTTTTCTTTTAATCAATCATTTCATTTTACTGCCACCAGGTATACTGGCTCTGCTCTATTCTCATGAAAAAGATTTTTGCTTGAGTCATAGCAAATTTGCTGAAGAACATCATGATATTTTAACATAGCAAGAATGTCTACTTTTAAATCTCTAAAATTAATTCCATCCTCCCTGAGGAAAGACAAATGGAATGGCCACGTTCCACACTCTGAAGTACACAGAAAAGACTGACAAAAGCATTCCCAGTCTGAAGCCTCGTTGCTAGCTTTGTAGGTTTAATTGCTTGCTCGTTTGTTTTAAATCTGAGATTATATATTCTTATGTAGGATACCTTTTAAACCTTGAAATCATATTCCAGGGGATGAATGAAGTTTATATTGTCATGTTTGATGGAAAAAGAACAGTTTCTGCTCACTTTCATCTCTACGGTTGCTCATTAAAGAGTGTAATTAGTCAATATCTGTGACTGGCCTGCTATATTCAGATTGAATAAAACATTTTTTTTGGAACAGCTATTATGTGTCTAACACCACATTCTCAATTATTTTATCTCAATCTTGACAATCACGTTATGAGCGGAGTATTTTCACAGTCATTTTAAATGCAGGAAGTTGAAGTTTAGAGATTTGTCCAAACAGCCAGCACTGAGATTAGTCATTTGTGCAATTGTGCAACACAATTAAAAAGAGTCAGGATTTCAACTCAGGTCTTTCAAATGTATGATGTTTGCCCTTTTGACTCTCTTCCCTCTGATTCCTAAAATTGTGAATAATTGAAACTATCACAGAGGACATGTGTAATAATGTGGATGGATCTCAAAGACACAATACTAAGCAAAAGAATCCAGAAACAAAAAAGTACATACAGGGCTTCCCTGGTGGCGCAGTGGTTGAGAGTCTGCCTGCTGATGCAGGGGACACGGGTTCATGCCCCGGTCCGGGAAGATCCCACATGGTGTGGAGCGGCTGGGCCCGTTGAGCCATGGCCGCTGAGCCTGTGCGTCCGGAGCCTGTGCTCTGCAGCGAGAGAGGCCACAGCAGTGAGAGGCCCACGTACCGGAAAAAAAAAAAAAAAAAAAAAAAAAAAAAGTACATACAGTATGAATCCTGTGTATGAAATCCAAGTTCAGGTTTACTCATCTTTACTTCCTGAATAGATCTCTTTGCACCTTCTGAATGTGATCTCTTTTGCTGGAATACTTCCTCTAAGAGTGATACCAAATAGTCTTTGTGCTAATCTTTCTGAGACAATTGTATGCTTGAGAATATCTTTGTTGCACTTAAACAAAAACAGCTGGATGAAAACATTCTGGGTTCAAATGACTTTTTCCTTCAACACGTTGAAAATATTAGTCTCGTCTCATCTAATACCATTGCTAAAACGTCTAATATCAATTTGGTTTTTGCTCCTTTGTCTCAAGAATGTTTTTTCCACTCTGATGGTCTTACATTTTACTATAGTATAACCAAGAGTGGGGTTTTCTTATCTATTCTCTTGATGTTTTCTAAACTCTTTCAATCTGTGGTCTTCCTTCTTTCTTTAATTATAGGAAATTCTCAATCATTATTTCTTCAAATATTTTCTCCTCTTCATTTACTGTATTCTCGTCTTCTGAAGTTCATTCTATCCTCTTTCTCTTCGCTTTTTTTTTTTCTTTTAGTCCTGCAGCATGCGGGATCTTAGTTCCCCGACTAGGGATCAAACCCATGCCCGCTGCAGTGGAAGCACGGAGTCTTAACCACTGGACTGCCAGGGAAGTCCCAACATTTCTTTTATATTTTGCTCTTTTTGTACATACTTGATGTCTTTTAGGAGGATTCCTTTACATTTTTTTAGTTTACTAGCTCATTCTTTCGTTATATCCATTCTAATATTCAATCCATCTACAGTTTCTTATTGTAATGCTAACTTGCAATTGCCTCTTTCTTATAACCGTTTGTTCCTACTTCAAATTACCAATATCCTCCTGAAAAATCGTTCTTTTGTTTACATTAAATTGACTCATTGTGCTTTGCCTTGTGTTGGGTCTCCAGCTAAATTTTGGACAGTCATTATATTTCTCTATGAGCTCATGTTAACGGAGGGCTATCACCTCCCTCAGGTGGTAACCAGGACCTATTGCAATCTTGTCTCTCATACCTGCTAGGCTCTGGCTCCAGTACTAGACTGTAATTCAGATTTTCTTCCTCCAGCTGTCTCTCTGCTTCTCCCTTGCTACGGCTCACCGTCCTCCTACATTCTGGCCTGTGATTCTTCACAACTCACCCACTTCAGATGTTGCCAGAGGTTTCTGACAGCGTTTAAGTTAATTAGTCAGGTCCATCAATTTCACTTTCACCCTGGAGCATTTCCAGATTGTGCTCTGGGAATGAGCCACTAACTAATGAATTGCCTTGCAATCCAGCAAACCTCACTTTTTGTACAGCATTAGAATGGTACAAATTTTAAAGTGAAATCAAAACTACCAGCTCATTCCCTTCTTTCCTTCTTTTCCAGGAGGTTTCTGCTATCTTAAAGTTGCTGTGTCATTCTCATGTGTATACCTTTACTTCATATTGTAAAATAAAATTCATATTTTATGGCAAGACAAGAAAAATTTAAACATAAAAATTCCTCTCTGCCCCTTGGCCTCCTTTCTCCCCCCGCTGTGCCTTGTGTATCCACATTATGCTGGACCAAACCTCTCCCATTGGCAGGACCACCTGCTCAACCATAAAGAGCAACGTCCTCCTAGCATCAAAAGACAACTCCTTAAAAGATAACATTCCTTCTTGATCCTGTAAGGGGTCACATGATCCACCGTATAAGCTGTCAATATTATGTCATTTAATGTACAGCCCTCTGTCTCAAAAAACATATAAACTGTATCGATTTTTTCTTTTTAACATCTTTATTGGAGTATAATTGCTTTACAATGGTGTGTTAGTTTCTGTTTTTATAACAAAGTGAATCAGTTATACATATATCCCCATATACCCTCCCTCTTGCTTCTCCCTCCCTTCCACCCTCCCTATCCCACCCCTCTAGGTGGTCACAAAGCACTGAGCTGATCTCCCTGTGCCATGCGGTTGCTTCCCACTAGCTATTTTACGTTTCTTAGTGTATATATGTCAATGTCAATGTCTCTCACTTCGTCTCAGTTTACCCTTCCCCGTCCCCATGTCCTCAAGTCCATTCTCTACATCTGCATCTTTATTCCTGTCCTGCCCCTAGGTTCTTCACAACCTTTTTTTTTTTTTTTTTTAGATTTCGTATATATGTGTTAGCATACGGTATTTGTTTTTCTCTTTCTGACTTACTTTACTCTGTATGACAGACTCTAGGTCCATCCACCTCACTGCAAATAACACAATTTCGTTTCTTTTTATGGCTAATATTCCATTGTATATATGTACCACATCTTCTTTATCCATTCATCTGTTGATGGACACTTAGGTTGCTTCCAAATCCTGGCTATTGTAAATAGAGCTGCAATGAACATTGTGATACATGATTCTTTTTGAATTATGGTTTTCTTAGGCTCTAGGCCCAGTAGAGGGATTGCTGTTCAATTTTGAAAAAAAAAAAATGAGTTAGAATTATACTAATTTAATTTGGAGATATTTCCAGTTATTGATGAGAAAGAAATGCATATTCAGTAAAGTGTGTATGATATGATCACATTTTTTTGGTAAAAAAAGTGCTGACAAAGATCCTACACATATATTTATGTGTGTATGTGACACTATATATGTATGTATGCATGAAAAAAACTATGGAAGAAATTAAATTTGTTATTAAAATGCACTAAAAACCTTATTTGATATAATCATATTAATGAGCTTATGCAAAAGTATATGTGTAAATATATTAACAAGATAAAGTTTCTAAGAGGGCCAGGAAGGTAGGTAAAGGGCATTCCAGTTGCAAATGTCTAGTGAAAAGAAACACATTTGCAAAACAAAGTGTGTCTCAGTCCATTGGGGTTGCTATAACAAATTACCATAGACTGAGTGGTTTAAAAGCAACAGAAATTTATTTCTGACAGTTCTGGAGGCTGGGAAGTCTGAGATTAAGGCACCAGAATATTTGGTGTCTGGTGAGGACCAGCTTCTTGGTTCATAGATGGCCAGTTTCTTGTTGTTTCCTCACATGGTGGAAGGGGTGAGGGAGCTCTCTGGGGTCTCTTTCATAAGGGCACTAATTCCATCCATGAGGACTTCACCCTCATGACCTAATCATCTCCTAAAGGCCTCACCTCCTAAAACCATCACATTGAGGATTAGGTTTCAACATGTGATTCGAGGGAACACAAGGTGCAATGACAAATCTGAGAGTGAGACTTCCTGAAAAGAGATGGATGCCTGAATCCTTATGTTGGATCCAGTTCCAACGTCACTTCTTCCCTCCAAATCCGTTCTTTACTTCTAAATCTGAAGTACATCCCTCCACCCCTCCCAGTCGCTCTGTCAGTTTCTCCTATTTTATTTTTCTCACGGCATGTGTCACTTTTCAACATTATCTTGTTAACGTGTTAATTGACCTGCATGATCTCTGCCTCCTCTCTAGAGTGTAAGCTTCCTGAGAGAAGGAAGTAGACCTCTCTTCTTTGCATCTGTATCTCTGTAACCTTGAAGAGTGACTTCCACATAATCAATGGATGCTGTGTGAGTGGACTTATATCCCAGGGTCTCCCCTCTTCACCACCAGGCTCTGCTGATGGATGCAGTGCTTTCCCTGAAGGGGACATGAGGGTCAGAACAGCACCTTCAGACGCACCACATCACATGTCATCTGATAGATGGTACTGACACCTGAAAGTCTCCACAGGAAATATCAAGAGGGGCTGTAGATCATGTAACGGGAAATAAAAATACCTCTTTCTCTGAACACTGGGGGTATACTAATTCATTTAATCACTGCCGTGGACTAAATGTTTCTGCACTTCCCCCACCCCCCACCCCCACCAAGTTCTTATGTTGAAACCTTAATCCCCAGTATGATAATATTTGGAGGTGGGACTTTGGAAAGTATTATAATTAGATTTCCAAGAGGTCATGAGGGCGGAGCCCTCATAATGGGATTAGTGATCTTATATGAAGAGGAAGAGAGAAGAGACTGCTCTTTCCCTGCCAGGTGAGGACACAGCAAGAAGGTAGCCATCCCAAACCAGGAAGAGGGTCCTCCCCAGCACCCTGATCTTGGACTTCCCAGCTTCCAGAACTGTGAGAAATAAATGTTTATGATAAGCTACCCAGTCCATGGTATTTTGTTGCTGCCACACAAACTGACCAAGAAAATCCCCAGATCACTCCACCTCGTGTGAAGCGCCTGCGAAGACTCAGGAAACCTCCTTCCCGCTACCAACTGCTAAACACACCACTCACCCAGGCATCTGGCTAGTATCTTCTTGGTGGCTCCCTCCCCGTTAATACAACTCATTCCCTGGTGGCCCATCACTCTCTTCTTTGGGGCTGCACCTGAGTCGAGTCTCCTCCGGCCTTGAGGTTGGGTCACTGCTCCCTCACTCTAGGCTGTTTTTTCACCTGTTCATGCTGCCTGGCCAGCACCACCATCCCAGACTGATTCAGGCCAGCGGATTGGCTCAGCCTCAAGCTGTGGACGGTTGCACAGTTGATGCCTGGCAGACCGACCTGCCCTGCGGCTCATGGGCTCTCCTCTGTGCTGATCTGGCGCCAGGAGGTACCTGTAGGAGGCCAGTGTTAACCCCTAGTCTGAGAAGGAATGCATTCCTCCTTTTACCAGGCAGAGGATGAGACCCCTCTGCCTTTCTTTCCCTTTTCTCTCTGGGAAAGATCTCTTTTACCCCATCCAGATTTCCCTCACCAGCTATGCAAATTAATTTTCCCTACTCCTCACTGAGAATGTCAATATTCCACCAAGATCCCTCCTATCCTTTTTTTCATTTTTGTATTTTCTGTTCCCCATTTTCATTTTGCAACAGCTAGAGAGACTATACCACATTTTCTATGTCTCCAAATTTTTCCCATTGAGTAGAATGTTTTATAAACCTGTGTTCACCAGTTCAACAAAAAATCACTGCATCCTAGGTCCTTTCTGTGATAAGCTGGCTAACCCAACACACAAGACTATTGCATAGCTTGCAAAGCTCTGTAGTAATAGAAACATAAAATTCTGTTTATTGGCATTCTTAGGTGCTCTATTTTACAGGGACCAGATCTGTTTGGCTTTTTAAAATGAACTTAAATCTTTATTGATTCAGGGATGCTGAAAATGTTGTCAGTCTTCCAAATGCCACGTGAGAGTATTTGAATTTAGGGGGGAAAAAGACCCGGAAAAAAATGCCAGGTCAGAGGCATGAAACCCAGCACACCCGAAGGGCTGCTGCTCTTCACTGTGTGACAGTTTTCAGAATCAAAATGAAGAATGGTCGGAAATTGACTTGGGACTGCATTCTTCATTGGTCCTATCAAAATGCAAAGTCAGAGTGCCAGAAAAATCAGAATTGAACTGTTGAACTCATTTGGGTGTCTAGATTATATTAGGTTTGAGATTATATTGGGATACAAACTTTGTTTAACTTATGCGTCAGGGAAATGCCACTGACAGGTAAATGTGCCTGTTCCCTATGCTTACACAGTCCAGAAGACAACACTTAGCTGATGCAATCACCGGAGGGTAGCAAGACCTGAGCCACAGATGAACTGGCCCCCTGCCAAGGTGAGAACAGTTTTTCTTTTTGCACCTAATAATGAAATACTTGATTCTGCATCAAGGTATCTGGAAAATGAAGCTGCATTTGGGGCACATTACAGATGAGGAATGATCCATATACGGTGAGTACAAAACTCAACTGCAGAATTATTTCCTAGTATTACCAGATACTCCATTACCAATGCTTAATTGAAAGTAAAACATGATTTGCCACATGAGAAGGCTAGAAGTGAAGTATGACAGAATTTAAACAGGCAGATATAAATGTAACACCTATCTGTATTTTTTTTTTAAAGTTGAAAAAAATGAACTACACGGAAGAGCTCTGACCTTAAGCACATTTTACCCAAAATCCAACCAGAAAGCCAGTCCATTACTTCTTTTTTTTTTTTTTTAGCAATTCATTGTATGACTCATTAATTCAACTACTTAAGGAACATTTATCAAGCACTTAATATGGGCCAGACATTGACTTAGATGTTGATACTACCAAAGGGAACATAAGCGGCCATGGCTTACGGGCCCAGCCGCTCCGCGGCATGAGGGATCTTCCCAGACCGGGGCACGAACCCGTGTCCCCTGAATCGGCAGGCAGACTCTCAACCACTGCGCCACCAGGGAAGCCCAAGGATGTTGTTTCTGAAGGGCGATACCCACTGGATATTGAGGCAAAGTCTTCAATGTATGAGGGAGAGTGACCAGGAGGTTCATAGAAATAGTAAGTAGAGTGGTCTGGGTGGGTGGAGAGAAATGGCATGGCGTTCAAAGGATCAGGAGTTCAGAAGAGATACTGGGAAGAAGGAGGATGCTGATTCCACGTCTCAGCTCTGAGGTCTCCATGTTCACACCACTCCAGGTGGTTCTGGTACAGGTGGTCTGAGGATCACCTCTTGTGAACAAGAAGAGCTTCCCATTTGAGAGGCTCTCGAAGGCCGATTCTGTTAGGCCATGGAGGGAAAGAAATAGTCCATTCCAAGACATTTGAACCTCTAGAGCAGGCTAACGATTCTTCTAGTCTTCAGCACTACAGTGAAAAACAACTCTCTGACCTCATGGGGCTGATATTATTATTATATTAAATATTAAACTTATTCCTTCAGTTTCAGCATCTGCTCTCTCCTCTAATTAGCCCTTTCCTCTCCCACCAGCATTGTCGAAGGGAGACCCAGACTCTGCAGAATTCATGCCTCCCCTTCTCATCCACCCGCTCCCATGAGATAAAGAACCCCTTGCCATAACGTAGAGTACCTGTTGTTATGTTTAGAAGATTAAGACTAAACAGGCAGTTAGTTTAGGGCACAGTTTCTATAGATGGTCAGAATATTTTTAGGCTAATCAAACAAGCATTATGATGCTGCCATGAATACTCAATTTCCAACTCCTTGCTCCAAAACTGTCACTCAGGATAAAGAGGAGCCAGGTAAATGATGAAAATATGAATATCAGGGCTCATGCCTGTTATTTTTGGAGAATGAGGGAAGGCTGCTCCAGTCAGTGTTTTCCCTGTATTTATTCAATTTTATTATTTTTATTTTTCCACATTCATTTTTATTTTTTTAATTAAAAAAATTTTAAATGACTCTCTTTAAAAAAAAGTATTTATTTATTTATTTGGTCGTGCCAGGTCTTTGTTGCAGCACGTGGGATCTTTTAGTTTTGGCATTCAAACGCTTAGTTGTGGCATGTGAGCCTTAGTTGCGGCATGTAGGATCTAGTTCCCTGACCAGAGATCAAACCCGGGTCCCCTGAATTGGGAGCAGGGAGTCTTAGCCACTGGACGACCAGGAAAGTCCCCATACTCATTTTATTTGTTTCAAGTATGGTTTACTTTGTACAACGTTTGTAAGAGGGTCGGAAGGTGGGCAGAAAGAGACAGTAACAAGCAGCTTAGAAATGTAACAACGAAGGGTAATGTAGTAAAGTTTGGCTTTGAATTGTCTATGGTATACTTGCCACAAAAAAAAAAAAAAAAAAAAAAAAAAAAGCCAGGGCAGAAGGAAACATTTAGAGTGATGAATATGTTTATTAGTTGATTTCGGTAATGGTTTCATAGGTGTCTGCATATGTCCAAACTCATCATATTGTACATTAAATATGTGCAGTTTTTAGTATATCAGTTATACCTCAATAAAGCTGTTTTTTAAAAAGAATTATATAACTGAATCGCTGTGCTGTACCGCTGAAAATTACACGATATTGTAAATCAACTATATTTCAATTAAAAAAATTTTTAAGAATTATAGGAGTTGGAACTGAGCTCAGATTTGAAACTGTTTTTATTCTTTTATTGAACAAACATTTATTAAGGGCTCCCCGTGCCAGCATTGTGTTGGATGCTGGTGCGACAATGAAAGCAAGGCAGACCCTCTCCCTGCCCCATACATCTATCAGAGAATACAGAAGACACAATAAGCGACAACAATAATGTGCTATGATGGGGAAGTCGGCACCATGGAAACGTGTAGCAGGGCAATCCCGGTCTGGGACGGGGTAAGGACTGAAATTCACGAATTAGAGACTGACTTATACAGCTCTCAGTGACCATCAGGGCAACCTCCACAGATTTCACCTGGAAGGGGGGAAATCCATTTTCTTTTATATCATCATTTTATTCACACATCAGCATCCCGTCATTCCTATCCACTTATTCCTGAAAGCAGTCCCTTTTTAGAGACTCCAAACATGGTGATTAAACAAAGGGGATTCTGGAAGGGCAAACAAAGCATTAGAGACGGCTTCATTTTATATAAATGCCAAATTTTCTGCCTCAGTAAGGTTGCAGCTGTGACAAGAATTAGGCTGCTTTCTAGGTCATATATTTTCTAAAGCACCATGCAAAGAAAATATTAATACATCAGGGGAAATGAAACAAATGGACTCAATTACTTTAAAACCTTGTGAGCAGGCAATTTTTATGATAAAAAGAAGAATGCAATGTACTGAATAAACAAAGAAAATTATATTGTTCATGTTAGGTAGAGATGCATTCTCTGGTTAAATCCATGAGCATACAAAGAACTGAGTCCTAAATTTAGTTTCCTGTTCTACACAGAATCCTGAATGCAACTTAGATTAACTGGCATCTAATGAGTCTAACATCATTTTCAATATAATGATATTCTATGCATGTTTGGAAATTTATACATTTAAATTCTATGAATCACATTTTTAAAATAACTTCAAATAGTCTCTGTATATGGCTATATGGGGTAAGAGACTGCTCACAGAGGTACAGCTAAAGAATGAATTTTACCCACTGATGAAATTATCTGATTTATATCAGAATTAATCAACATAGGCGGAGTAATGTTTAGTCATAGACAAGACACAGATCAGTAAATTAACACCGGGTTGGTAATTAGCAATGTTCCCTGGTTATGGATGACACCCCTAGATGCAGCTCAAAATAACTCCTTTTGTATTCTGCTCCGTGTTTTCTTTCATTCTGTGTTTAGACTTTAGTCACAGAGGGATTGATGTTTACTGCAAAGAGCTTGGAGTCAGAAGATCTGTATTCTGGTCTCAGGGCTGCTAGAAGATAAGGATTTGACTTGACAAAAAAATAAGTTCAACGCCTCTCTTCAAGTTGCACATCTGCAAAATGAAGACACTTTATAAAGCAGTGTTTTTTTAAAGACCAGGAATGTAAAAGTGCTGAAAAAATTGTAATAGACACAAATATAAGATACCTGAACAGTCCACGCATAAATACAATTGTAGATCGTAATAATAGCTAATGTAAACGAAACGATCCCTTTAGAGATATCAAAAATAGCCTGTCGATAGAATTCTCATTTCTAAACAAAACAAAACAAAAAGCCAGGTAGGTTGTATATGCATATTTGTGCATGTATGAATTAAAGGGTGAGCACTTGCTAGTATCATCAATTATTCATATATAACAGAATGATACAGGCCATATATGCACACAGTTTTTTGAGATTCAGAACCATGCAAAGAAGGATGGTCAGCAATCTATTTGAATGTCTAGTACATATTGCATCACTTCTACAAATAAAAAGTTAATAAAGAAGGCTGATAAATGGGGTCCTCATGTGAGCTGAAGACAGAGACAGAAGGAGATGCTTTGTTTCTGAAAGCTCTAGCCTGGAATAAATTACACAGTCATGAGTTGAAGTCATCTGCAATTAATTCCAGTTGTAAACTTCAGTTGAGAGGGATCAGGGGAGCCTGATACAGCATCACATCATTGGTTTGTGTATTTTTAGTAAGTGGATGTCATTTTAACAATGAAATTCTTTAGTCTAAAACCTTATAGTAATTATGCAAGTTCTTTTAAACATATTGCTTTTAGAGGACAGACATATGCTTATATTATTATTTAGCATAATTTTTCTCGTGTTCATCAGGAGGGAAACCTCATATGCCATAGCTATAGAGCAAAATGCTTTTCTTCTATCTAATTCTCAGGTTTGCTTCTCAAACCAGTACTAGTCATAGGTACACCTAAACCTATGGAGAATTAATCACATTAAATTGATACATATCTCTACACTATATTCACTTCTCAGATTATTTAGGGGTTATTTGGCATGGCAATGCACAGAAACGGACTCATTGCATTTGTGAAATATCTTCAGAAATCAAGTTCTAAGTTTTTAGCAAAACAGGACTTCCAGTCCTGACAAGACGCCACCTGTCTTTCCCTGCTCCTCCTGTCAAGCACAGCTTAAAAGATAACAAGTACAGGGATGTAACATACAACATGATAAATATAACTAACACTGCTGTAGGATGTATATGAAACTAGTTAACAGAGTAAATTATGAGCTCTGATCACAAGGAAAACATTTTCTATTTCTTTAATTTTATATCTATATGACATGACGAATGTGTATTAAAACTATTAGGGTACATGTAGTACAATGTTCATTGAAGCTCTATTTACAATAGCCAGGACATGGAAGCAACCTAAGTGTCCATCAACAGACGAATGGATAAAGAAGATGTGGCACATATACACAATGGAATATTACTCAGCCATAAAAAGAAACGAAATTGAGTTATTTGCAGTGAGGTGGATGGACCTAGAGTCTGTCATACAGAGTGAAGTAAGTCAGAAAGAGAAAAGCAAATACCATATGCTAACACATATATATGGAACCTAAAAAACAAAAACAAAAAATGGTCATGAAGAACCTAGGGGCAAGACGGGAATAAAGACGCAGACCTACTAGAGAATGGGCTTGAGGGTACGGGTAGGGGTAAGGGTAAGCTGGGACGAAGTGAGAGAGTGGCATAGACATATATACACTACCAAACGTAAAATAGATAGCTAGTGGGAAGCAGCTGCATAGCACAGGGAGATCAGCTCAGTGCTTTGTGACCACCTAGACGGGTGGGATAGGGAGGGTGGGAGGGAGACGCAAGAGGGAGGGGATATGGGGATATATGTATAACTGATTCACTTTGTTATAAAACAGAAACTAACACACCATTGTAAAGCAATTATACTCCAATAAAGATGTTAAAAAAATAAAATTAAAAAAAATTATTAGGGTAATCACTGCATGATGTATGTAAGTCAAATCATTATGCTGTACACCTTATTAGTGCTGTATGTCAATTATATCTCAATAAAACTGAAAGAAAAAAAGACTACAATGAGCTATCATTATATAAATATCAGAATGGCAACAATAAAAAATAGCGACAACACCAAATGCTTCTGAGGATATAGAGAAGCCGGATCACTCACAGATCGCTGGTGGGAATGTACAATGGTACAGCCGATCTGAAAAACAGTTCAGCAGTTTCTTACAAGACTAACAATGCAATTAACGTACGACCCAGCAATGGCAGTCTTGGGCATTTACCTCAGAGAAATGAAAAATTATGTTCACCCAAATATTCCATACACAAATATTTATAGCAGCTTATTCATAATGGTGCCAAACTGGAATCAGCCCAGATGTCCTTCCACAGGTAAATTTTTAAACAAACCATGGTACACCAATAACATGAAATACTACCGAGCAATAGAAAGAAGGAACTGTGGATATACACAGCATCTGAGAAAATCTCCAGGGAATTATGCTGAGGGAAAAAAAATATCGGTCCAAAAAGGTTACGTACTGTATGATTCCATTTAGATAACGTTTTTGAAATGTAAAACAGAGTAGTGGTTCTCAGGGGGCATCTGAAGGGTGGCAGGAGGGAGGGAGGTCTTGTCATAAAAGAGTCACATGAGGGATCTTCATGGTGAAGTTTCAGTATTTTGACTGTGGTTGTGGATATACAAACCTAAATATATGATAAAATTGTACAAGTCACCTACCTTTATATTTCCAAAATGAGATCATGCAATAGATACAACTATAACCTGCCTTTTTATATATCAGTATATTATGACAATCCTTTCTTTCCATAAATATTGTCTGTAATGTCATTTGTAATAGCTACCTAATTAGATAATTTACTTTACCATAGTTAATTCAGCCAGTCCCCATTTGTTTAGCATTCAGGTTGTTTATGATTTTCAGGTGCACTAAGCATCTTTGTAGCTAAATCTTTGGCACACTGGTAGTTATGTTTTTTAGGATATATCCATTTTGAAGGCTGTTTACACTTATTTCAGCTTTTGCCAAAAGATGATGAGAGAGCCGACTTCCCCACCACTCTGTCAAATTTGAAGATTATAACTAAAGGAAAAAAAATGCTAACTTATAAGCAGAAAAGGTTTTTTACTGTGGCTTTAACTTGCACTTCTTTGTTTAATAGATGAAACT
>NW_020838005.1:3518886-3562440 GCF_003676395.1 Aethalodelphis obliquidens
TTTTTGCTATACGCGGGCCTCTCACTGTTGTGGCCTCTCCCGTTGCGGAGCACAGGCTCCGGACGCACAGGCTCAGCGGCCATGGCTCACAGGCCCGGCCGCTCTGCGGCATGTGGGATCTTCCTGGACCGGGGCACGAACTCGTGTCCCCTGCATCGGCAGGCGGACTCTCAACCACTGCGCCACCAGGGAAGCCCCACCTTTTCCTTTTTGAGGTGCCTGATCAGACACTATGCCTATCCTTCCACGTTTTCGTAAAACTTTACAGAAGCTGATTTTATACTAAGAATATTAAACTTCCTTGCAGACATTTTCTCCCAGTTGGCCCTCTTAACGTTGTTCATTATGGGTTTTGACATTTAGGCAATTAAACAAATTTTGTTGTCAAAACTAATAACAGATGTTAGATCGGGTGGAACTACGAGTGATTTTTTACTTTTCTCATTTTTCTGCAAAGAATACACTTCCTCCGTGTGCTTTGAAAAAGAAATTGATACCAATGAGAATACTATATGTGAAAAATTAAGTGCAAGGGATGAGTTGTATTAGAAGAAACTTAATAGATTTTGGTACTTTTCTTATTGAACATTAATGAATGTCAGTAAACTAGGCATTGAACTTAAGATATCAAAATAAATGAAACAAGGACCTAGTTAAGCAGGAAGAAAGACTCATGATAATGAATATAAAAGGAAAAGATAAAATTGATTTCAAATAAAACAAGTTCAAAACCTGGTTCTTGAGAAATCTAATCAAGAAAAGAAAATGATAACATATAGAAAGAGTAAAGAGATATAAAAATAGATCATAGGAGATTTTCTAAGCTGTGACATAATCTATATACAACTCCATATTCAAATATTTGAAAATAACATTGAAATGGGTAATCTTCTCAGAAAATACAAATGCCCAAAGTTGAATACCAACCCATGTTTTAAAATCCTGAATAGACATTCATCAGAGAATAAATTGGAAGAGTTTTATCAAAGAATGGCTCCCTACAAAAGCATCAAGCCCAGACAGTTTTATAGACAACGTTTTTCAAACCATCAAAAAACAGATAATTCATATGCTATGTAAACTGCTGGAGAGTATAGAGAAGAGCAAAGGTTATTTTAAAAAATAAAATTATATCAATTTCACTTATGACTATAAGTGCAAAAATATTAAATAAAACATTAACAAGTTAAATCTGGGTATAATAAAATAAAGAATTCCCCAGATAAATTCAAGAAAGGCTTAAACTAAGAATTCAAGGGGAATTTGAGATTGAGAAATAAGTTGATACATATGATTATATTAACATGACAACATAAATAAGTCAAATAGTCATTTCGAAGTATACAAAAACACTCCATAAAAGGAAACATCAATTAGATGAGATCAAGAAAAAACAAGCAAAGTCTTACTGACAAAATAGGACAAAAGTCTGTCTAAAACTAAAAGCAATGTCAAACTCACAGGTAAAATAATAAATACATTATTATCAAATAGAGGAACAAGGTAGAGATACCTACAAATGCAATTTGTATTTAATATTGTTTTGGTAGAACTAGCCAATACAAAGAAACTGAAAAAAAAAAAAAAGAGCTGTAGAAAGGAAAGGGGAAAACCTAAGAGAATTAACTGGAAAACTATTAGATCTAAGTAGATTGGTTGGTTAAGAATGTAATGAGAGATGTGTTGATAAAAGTGTACTTCAGTCCCAACAATTTATTTTGTGGATGCTGACAAACGGATTGTAAGTTTATATGGAGAGACAAGAGACCCAGAAGAACCAACAAAATACTAAAGAACAAAGTCACAGCACTGACACTACTGGACTTCAGGACTTACAATAAAGCTACAATAAACAAGGCAGTGTGGTATTGGTGAAAGAACAGACAAATGGATCAATGGAACAGAAGAGAGAGCCCAGAAAAAAACCCCATGCAATCATAGTCAACTGATCTTTGACAAAGACATGAACAGAATTCAATGGAGAAAGGGTAGTCTTTTCAACAAATAGTGCTGGAACAACTGGACATCTACATACAAAAAAATTAGTCTACACACAGAGCCTACTTACAACTTTTACAAAAGTTAACTCAAAATAGATCATGCACCTAAATTTTGTACAATACAAACTTACAAACTTCTAGAAGATAATGTAGCAGACAGTCTAGGTGACTTTGGCTTTAGCAATGAGTTTTGGTCTAAACATTGTGGTAAATTTCCAGATTTGGGGTTGATTAAGGAAGAGACATGGACATGAGATGCAGTGACACACAACAAACTTATTGAACAGGGTTGCAGGAAAGGGGAAGTCTTTCCCAAGAAGGGACTTTCCAGAGACATTGGAACAAGCCCATCACCCAGAAAGGGAGTAGGGCAGGGGATCTCTTGGGGAAGAGGGGGATATCCGAGAAGGGGGCTGCGAGTCTGGGTGACGTTGGTCAGCAGCAAGGTGAAGAGTCTTTGAGTCAGAGAGCTCTGAAGGGTAGCAGCAGTGTCTGGTCTTTTATGGCTACAGGGTTTGTCTTATTTATGGTTAGCAGATGTTAAATGCAGTTTCACACGGTATGCAAAGTGGGTAAGTTCTAAATGGCTAAGAATGTTTATTTGCATCATAGGTAAAGCAATTGGACTTGCAAGAATCTGAATTTGGTACCAGTGGGCTTTGGGCTAATGGTCCTAACCTGATGTGAAAAAGTAACAACATGGGCTATTTTATGCCAAAAGCAAGAGCTATCTTTGACCCTTTTATATAACACCATCAGGACAATCTATGAAAGAAAAAATTGATTAATATGAACTTCATTAAAATTAAAAACTGCTCTGCAGAGGACACGTTTAAGAGAATGAAAAGACAAGCCACAGACTGGAGAAAATATTTGCAAAACATTTATCTGATAAAAGGTTTGTATCCAAAATATATTAAAAACTCTTAAAACTCAAAATAAGAAAACAACCAGTTAAAAATGCCTAAAAAAATCTGAAGAGACACATCACCAAAGAATATATATAGATGGCAAATAAGCATTTGAAAAGATGCTCAACGTCATATGTCATTAGGGAATCGCAAATTCAAACACTAATAAGATACCACTGCACACATATTAGAATGGCTGAGATCCAAAACACTGACAACACTAAACGCTGCAGTGAATATGAAAACGCAGGAACTCTCATTTGTTGGTAGTAGGGATGAAAAATGGTACAGTCCCTTGGGAAGACAGCTTGACAGTTTCTTACAAAACTAAACATACTCCTACCACACAATCCAGCAATTGCACTCCTTCGTATGTACTCAAATGAGTTGAAAACTTATGTCCCCACAAAAACCTGCGCACAAATGTTTAGAGCAGCTTTATTGATAATTGCCAAAACTTGGAGGCAACCAAGATGTCCTTCAATAGGTGAATGGATAAACAAACTGTGGTACATCCAGGCAACGGAATGTTATTCAGTGCTAGGAAAGAAATAAGCTATAAAGCCAGCAGAAGACCTGGAGGATCCTCAAATGTATGTTTCTTAGTGAAAGAAGCCAGTGTGAAAGGGCTATGTACTGTATGATTCCAACTATATGAAATTCTAGAAAACCAAAACTATAGTAAAAAGATCAGTGATTGCCCAAAGTTAATAACCTCATTTGCAATCCAAGGGTTTGCCGGTTAAAACTACTAGACACCAAGTCTCCCTTCAACACTAGCAAAATTTGAAACATTTGATAGCTGGCAGAGTTACTGAGAGTGTTTTTCTTAGTTTAGACACAGTTGTTCTACGTGCAATTAGAAATCCACCCCCCCCCCCAAAATGTGGTGTGTTTCCAACACTAGTACTTAAATCACCATTCACACATAAATTCAGTCTACTCTTTGTAATTTATGTGCTATTTCCCTAGTGAATCTCAGAGCAGCTATTGTATAAACCACTAGCCTGCATGTAGCACAGGTTTCTGATCCTCACAAGCCTTATTCTTTGCTCAGTACTATAGACCAAGATACATTGTTGCTCCAAGGCACTCATCCCTTTCTGGGCTTTTGTTTGCAATCCTTCTCATTAATCTCCCAGTTCACCAATATACGGGAGGAACGTCTCCACTTTCCCCCCACCTATCACACACATATTCTTGGCCACAAAAATTTAGATTATGCCAACTCGCTAAAATCTTCTTATTCAGCTTGTTTTCCGCTGTGAAGGATCTTTTTCCAAGAGTCTAATGTCTGACACAATGTATGACTTCAATGTGACACCTTGTTTCTTACATTGCATTAGTGGTCTGCTTTCTCGCAGATCTCGCAGATCAGAATTTAACATTAAGTCCTTTCTTGTGTTCAGATCCAAGCCTGCTATTTCCAAAGGGAAAAAAAATATTAGAGGATTTCATATGCTGATGGACTATAGAGAAAACTAACGTTGTTAGATATTCAGACCACATTTTCTTGATGAGCGAGATTTTTCATTCTGGAGTATCCTGTCAAGATGAGAAAACTTACGGAAGAGAAGCTTAGGAGAAAAGAAATTTATCTTCACTGTTAAGATATCAAAATAAATGAAACAAGGACCTAGTTAAGCAGGAAGAAAGACTCATGATAATGAATATAAAAGGAAAAGATAAAATTGATTTCAAATAAAACAAGTTCAAAACCTGGTTCTTGAGAAATCTAATCAAGAAAAGAGAACGATAACATATAGAAAGAGTAAAGAGATATAAAAATAGATCATAGGAGATCTGTTAAAAAAATGATTGCTTTTTTTGCATAAATGATTAGCATTTTGCATAAATGATTAGCATTTTTTTGGTGAAAAGGGAAAGTGAAAAAGGTCTGGTACTGAGACATTGCCAAGAGCATGGACTTGGCCTCCATGTGCATTTTCACAGCTTTAGTCTTCTCTTTTAAACAGAACTTGTAACATTTCCTCAAAGGATTAAGTTCTTAATAGAATCACCTCCTGGATTAAGTACTGCTACTGTTCTTACAGTACAGCATGGATTTCTTTATTTAATGCACTGCATTTTATTTTATTTATTTTTTTATACAGATGGTTCGTATTAGTTATCTATTTTATACATATTAGTGTATATATGTCAGTCCCAATCTCCCAATTCATCACACCACCACCACCCGCCCAGCACTGCATTTTAATGATCTGTTTATGTGTATACCTCCAACGCCTGGTGTGAAGTTTAGCAGATCATAGGTACTTAGTATATGTTAGGAGACTTGAACTGGTAAGTGAAAATCCACTGCTAACTGCAAGTTTCATGAGAAAAAGAACTGCGTTATTTTCCTCCCTTCCCTGAAATTACACAGTGTTGCATTCCAAATGTAGCAACCTTGCAATTTACATTGCAGATGGCTTATCTTCCAGGACTTGAATTTTTTTAAATCTTTTAATGGAAATTACAACCCACACTTCAGAGCATTTCACATTCTGCTTTTCAGTCCCGGGAGAGATCTGTATGTGTAAGATCAGTTTAAAGATATACAATAAAATGAATTTAGGGTAATATATAAATCAGCATTTCAAAGGATAACTATTCCATGACAACTTTAATCAAACTGAATTCAGAAGAAGGTACAAACCACCATCCCATAGTGCTAAAGCCGCCTTTATTTCCAGGGGATTAAGTCTAACTATTGATAAAGCTGGGAATGATTACTATAGAAATCCAGTTGCTAGGTACCAATAACCAGAAACCACTTTCATCTTGAGCTAGTTCTCTAGTAAGCATTCAGTTCATTCCATGTTTAGTAAATGATGTCAAGGGCCAAAATGTGGAACATATTACAGTGGTTTTCGAAAGTTTGGAGCCTTGTGGGCACCAGAAGCCCTCTTCCCTGTAGATTTCGGGTGGCGCCCGGGACTGAGTCCCCGGCACACAATTGATAAAACTGCCCAGTCTCAGAGTTCTTTCAAAGAACCCTCCGGGTTACCGTAGGAACTAAGGGTTTCTGGGGGCAGGTTGGAGAGTCCATGGCCAGGCACTGATTCAGCTCTCAGCCCAGCCAGGACCCAGGCAGTTAATTGGCTGCTGTCCCTGCGGGCATTTTTGCTCTAGCAGGGATTTTGGCTTTCTAGGGGCTCTTTGAGCAACTCCTCATTGGCTCAGGTTCTCTGGGGAGGTTAATGACACAAGTCACAAATCTGAGCCACTGCCGCCCGAGCATTGGTTCCTTCCCATGTCCTGCTGGTGACTTGATGACAAGTATTTGGCAGGATCTGGGCACAGTGGAGACAAGCGGACTCCGTGTCGGCTTTTTGGCTGTTGCTATTTTAGGGCTTTCCACAGACCTTTGCCCTACTGTTGACTAAACAGAGCAAAGGGGAGAGACGCAGAATGAGATAGGACAAACCGTAAGTCTAGCATTTTGGAAGGGAGAATTTCACAAAGACCTACTGCTAATGTTTTTGGATCATTATGGACTCATAGGACTGCAACCAGGAAAGGACCTTAGACATTTCATGCCCACTAGATTTTAGGGATCAGAGATGCTGACCGGTCTGTTCTGGATCACACAACCAGTTAGCAGCAGTGACGAGCGGGGGGTTTTGGACTCCTGGCTCCTTTTTGCTCTCTCTGCTCCATAAAAAGCTAAAATGCAGCTCTCCATCTGATCAAAGTTAGACAGCATTCTAGAAATGCACATCTTTTTAAAATCTAAATGACAAATAGGAAAACCTGGTGCTGTTGATAGTTTCACTTTCCCTCCTGTTAAGACGAGGCTGCTATTGAGACGGACTCACAGATTTAGAGAACGAACTTATGACTACCAGGAGGGAAGGACGGGAAGGTGGGATAGTTAGGGAGTTTGGGATTGACATGTACCCACTGCTACATTTAAAATGGATAACCAACAAGGACCTCCTTATAGCACAGGGAGCTCTGCTCAATATTTTATAACAAGCTAACTGGGAAAAGAATTTGAAAAAGAATAGATACATGTATATGTATAACTGAATTACTCTGTTATACACCTGAAAATAACACAACATTGTTAATCAACTTTGCTCCAATACAAAATAAAAAGTTAAAAAAAAAATGAGGCTGTTATTGCAATGGGAAAGAAAAAAGAAAAAATTCAATACCGTCCCCAAGGTGGCCCTTGTACCGTAACTCAAAATCTTTCCTCCTAGTTATCAAGGATGCTGACTCACAGTGAGCCTGGGAGAAAACTAACTGTGAGGAAAATGTGCCCCTATTGAATTTCTCTTACTGACCATTTCTCTAAACGGAGTGATACCTAGCTCTCCTTAGAACGGATAATGTGCTCTTGCTTCTCCTCCACCTGTACCACATTTCCTCCTTTTAAAATACGGACACGGGTTCGTGCCCCGGTCCGGGAAGATCCCACGTGCTGCGGAGCAGCTGGGCCCGTGAGCCATGGCCGCTGAGCCTGCGCATCCGGAGCCTGTGCTCCGCTATGGGAGAGGCCCCAACAGTGAGAGGCCCGCGTACCGCCAAAAAAAAAAAAAAAAAAAAAAAAGTCACCTCCTCAATGAAGCCTTCCCTAATCACTGGGTTTAAAATTGCCAGCCCAGGGCTTCCCTGGTGGCGCAGGGAAAATGTAATTGACTGACCTGTGTTTTTTCTGGCATTTCTACGGAGAAGGGGAAAGGGGGAGGCGAGGAGAAGGCGGATGAGCGGGGAGAGCAAAGTTCAGTGATTGTAATGTATTCTCCGGAGAGAAAAAAACAGTATCGGATTGCAAGGCCAGTTCCTTGCACTGTGACTTGTCCACTGACAAGGAGACCCAGAAGAGAAATTCTTTTTTTTACCAAAGTGGTACTCAGGTAGCCCATGATAAATTAAACTGATCATACTTGATACTTTGTTTCATTCTGATTCATTAATTCATTCAAAACCATTTTTTTATTTGCTGGGATGGAGGGTGGGGTGGGGGGAGGCACAGGAAGTGGTAGTCAGAGACGATTACTCTCTGGTCTTCAAGACCTCACCAATCCTAAATACCATAGGAAAAATAAAAGCGACTTGCCACAGGGCTGTGGAAGAGAAGTCTCTCATTTTTAGCTGCAGCGAAGAAGAATGTTTACACAGAAGAGGACACACTGGAAATCTACCTTGAAAGAATGATCTGCGTCTGAGCCATTGTCCCGCAAGGTCATTTCTGATTGTTCTTAAAAGTTGGCTTCATAGAGGGTCTGCTTTGGAACAGGGTTCATGCCATCAGTAGCAGGTGACAAAGGGTAGGAGCAGCTTTCCAGAGGCAGAAGCGGTTTCCAGGAGAGCAAGTTATAAGATGGTGGCAGGTGGGGGGAAGAAGAAGAGAGAGAGAGCGGTCAGTTGGCAATAAAGTGGAATTTGGGGAGGATGCTGAACGTTGGCTATGCTTGTATCCATTTGTTCGGTTCTGGAAACACTATTTCTACAATGCATCTCTTCCACAAATCATATTGTTTGCTTAGATTTAGTCCATCACTCAGTCACTTTCACATGGGCACTCATATCAACTGTCCAGAAATTGAGAAGCAAATGGGAAATCACTAATTCAGAGTATCCAGCTAATGGTTTATAGGAAGGAAACCTCATATATATATATATATATATATATAATATTATATAGTACATAACTTACATTTATTCTATATATAGTAAATAATATAAAATATTATAAAAATAACATAATAAATTATATTTCATTTATCATAATATGTATATTGAATGAAATGGAGGGTTTCCTTCCTGAAATAATATATAATATGCACATATTATATAAGTGTATATATGTGTATATATATATATACACACATATATATATATATATACTTGTCAGTAAAACTGATGCAAACAGTGCTAACTTCTATAAGTAATGTAGCATTATTTTCCAAGTTCATCAGCCCATTTTTGTTTTCTTTTTGGCCTTGCCTCGAGGCTTTCGTGATCTTAGTTCCCCCACCAGGGATGGAACCTGGGCCCACGGCAGGGAAAGTGCCGAGTCCTAACCACAGCACCACCAGGGAATTCCCCCCAGTTGTCTTAAATAGAGCTTGTTCTTTACAAGAATACTGTATCGATAAATTTCAAATATAGAATAAAACAGAAGTCTCACGTAAAAGTGTAGATGAATAATTTCTGTTTCTTTTTGCTCTTTTTTATTTTTTTAAAGAAGACCAGATCTTTATTATTACTCACAAAGGCAGTCATTCCCAATCCTTAAATGATTTAATGGAATCAGGAATTTGACATCTTGTTCTTGTAAAAATTCAGAAATACCAAAGGAGTCTCACTATTGCCAAAAGTTAAAAAGATAAAAAAATGAATCCTACTCAAGAAATATACAATAACATAGTAATTTTAGGTCAGAAACAGAAAACACGTGCTAAAAAGGAAGGAGCACACAAATCAATTTTTAATAATATCCTAAGAGGAAAAAAATAATTGTCAGATATACACACTCCAAATTTTAAAAAAATGAAGAGTACAGGAGACCAGTTTATAGCTTAACTCTCTGTAGTTCTTAGACCTATAGGGAAGGAATTGCAGTTCCTCTAAAAACGGCCACAGTCAGTAGAAAAAATTGCAGAACTCTCATTTTTGGCGAGTGACCCAAATGCCCTGGACATCACCAGTCTTTGAGTACAAGTGAGGACACAGTAGCGTGAACATCAAACGACTTTGGCTCTGAGCCTGGGACAGCAGAACTGGGATTCTGAACATCAACAGTATGCTTTCAGAGTCAGAGTTCTTAACTTCCCGTTGAATTACTTCTTTCAAAAGAGTCCAAGAGGTCAGGTGGAGGAGTCCAACCCCCTCTTCTCTATCCTCTCTCTACTTCAAGTATCTTCACCAGAAACCATACCATATGAAAACAAACCCAAATAATAATAATAACAAGAATAAGGAGGAGGAGAAGGAGAGGAACGAGAAGGGGAAGAAGGAGAGGAGGGGAAGGACTCTCTATCTTCCCTCTTTCCTTCCTTCCTTCCTGCCTGCCTGCCTTCCTTCCAAGTTTTACGTAGCAACAGCTCACATCATGTCAGGCCCATACCAGAACCACAAAGGTGACTAAAAACCAGGACCCTCCACAGGATCACAGTCTAGTGGGAAGAGCAGAGGGACCAACAGCGTTAACAATTTAACCTAAATAAACAAGACTAAATAGAAGCATCTGGTAAACCTCAATGCAGATAATGCTGGAAGGAGAAAGTAAGAGGCCGGCAGGAAACGAACTGAGTTCACGAACAAATTAGAAAAAGATATGTCTGAGCCTAAGTCAAGACTGACTCCTGACTCCTGAGGCTACCACAGAAAAGTGTGGTCTAAAAGCGGCTCACAGCTAGGGAATAATTAGCTGCCAGATGTTCCTAAGGGATAAATAAACTGAAGGCCACAAAATTGCTAGGTTTCAAGTAAATTCATTAGGCGCTACAGAGAGGACCAGAATAGAGAAGAATGGACCACATAAGCAAATAAGTAAAGCAGAGAAAATTTAGCATTACACTAAGTAGTGTAATTTATCGTTCTTCTAGAGAAATTTTTTAAGGGCAAAATTAAAGGTTCTATCTTGGTCTGGTACTTCTTTAGTGGCATTTGTTTTGTGCATGGTTTATGCAATCCATATGAGACCGTACAATCCACATGAGTCCATGAGTGGAATGGAGAAAGCTGGAAATACACTAGCCCAGCTGGAGGTCAAACCCAGCCTGGGAAACACCAGTTGGAGGGAAAGTGGAAGGCTCCACTTTTTAGAGCTACTTTTCATTAAGGAGAGGCAGTACAGTGTCATGAAGCAAGGTCTTCGAAATCACAAAGGCTGTTAGGGCTGCCTCTATGATTTACTAGCTGTGTAATCTTGGGTCAGTTATTTAACCTTTGAAATCTTAAATTTTTTTCATCCGTAAAATGGAAGTGGTAACAGCATCTCCTTCGTAGGTTTTTCTATAATATGAAATGAGATCTTGCCTGTGAATAGACTTCCCAGTGCTGGATTCATGATAACGTCAGCTATCCCCGCTTGTGGTGGCTATGGTGGTGGGGAAGGTGGGACGTACATGGAAGGAGGGGGTGTTTCTTTACTATTTATTTCTGCTGCAGTTGTCTTCATCTCTCTATTTAAATAAGTATAATAATTCACTCTAACTAAAAAAGTAATTAATAATCTGGGAACCCTTAGACATAAGTGCATTCTCAAATGCCCCTGTATGTCAAAATGCCAACCCATATATCTGTCTTTGGCAAGACTTGTGGGAGTTGCTTCCCATAATATTGATTTAAAGGCTTTGGAGATATGGTCCAAATATCTCCAATCTCTTCTTTATAAGGTTAGGCACTATATTTAAACCTTCTCTGAATCCATTGATATTTTCTGCTTGTCAGGGTAAGGCGTTCTTAATCTTTTCTGCCTGGAAGCATATATGAGACATTGGTTTTCAGCTCTGGGACTATGAACTTGAAGCTCTCTCTCTTGGTGACTGGATGAGCTACAATCAAAAGTCTCTCAAGGAATGCCAAGGCAGAGAGGGAGCATCCTTACTGCTGGGTGCTTGTGCGAGGACTTGTGCCACATGGGGTCTACCAAGCAGCAGTTGGGTTTCCTCATACCTACCAGGGGCACTGGTGGCCGTGCTCTCACCCCCCCCTCCCCACTACAAGGCACTGCTAGAAAGGGTTGCCGCAGTCACCCCCTCGTGGTCTCAAATACCAGTCAGAAAGGCTGTACCAGCTTGGCAACTGCAGCACCTAATTCTGACTGTGTCAATCTCCTAGAAATCACTTGACCCAAAACCCATATGAACAGAAAGGAGAAATCCAGGAAAAACCAGATTTGAGCAAGAAACCAGAAAGGGGAAGAGGATCGGCGTTTTGGGGAATTCAATATCATGGCTTCCTGCACAAGGAAGCTGCAGATTTCTTAGCGAGCAAAGGCTATTAACATTCTCTTTAAATTTGACGCCTAAACTCAACACGATGCAGGGCGTTTGACAGGGACTGCACTTCCTGTCACAATTTATTTGGGAGTTAATGTTTCTGACTCAAAAACTCGCTGAAAGCCTATTTCTCTGCTGTCATAAATCGAATCATCCCACCAATCTCAGTAAAACTTGGATCCTATTCAAGTGTTGCATGCAAAACTGAGAGCATTGAATAGCTTTTGAAAAGGGAAGATTCTGTGTAACAGGAACCAACGAGGGCACAGATTTTCCCAAGGGATTTGGCATAAGTCCCCAGAGGTTAGGGATGGCCTTTGAGTTATCCGACAGACTCTCTCTTCCCATGCCAACATCCTTTTCGGGTTTGGTCAGAATGTTGGCATGCTAACGGGGTAAAGTAGAGCAATCCGATTGTTGCCATAAGCGCCAAAGACCTTCTTGTGGGTTATTGAGGTTTAAACCCAATGCTTTCTGAAAGCAGAAAGCAAGACTTGACTTTTCTTTGGGGTGGCTTCACAGACCTAGCACGATGGTCAGCTGAGAGCTTCTTGGGTCACAGCACCTAGAAAAGCTCCGGAAACCAAGGAGATCCTCAGTAAACACTTCGTGATTGACAAATGTGTCACATCTGCTGTTGTTACATTTGATTTCTGCGTGCTTCTTATGTATCCATAAGAAGCCGTCATTGCTTCAGGCATGTATTTGAAGACCATTAAATGTTCCTCCACTTCATTATTTCATAGCCAAATTTTTCACGAAGCCGCAGGTACCACCCCCTGTGCTTTTATAGCAGTCGTAGTTATACCATTTATTATACTCTGCTGTGTTAACCCGTTGCTTATCTCTACTACCCTTAGATAGGGGAGAGGACTAATTCTTGTTTATCCTTGTCACCCCAGTGCCTAGCATGGTAGACAGCATTTCAGAAGCATTCAATAAATACATACTACACAAAGCTCTGCACTCAATGTGAAGGCTTTGTGTTTCTGAAGTATTCAAACTGACATCTATCAATTCTAAGACTCCTGAAAAAAGATTTTTTTCATCATGAATCAGAACTGAATTGTGCAATTTGCATGAGATGAACAACATTTTAATGCCTACCTTTACTTTCTATTATGCACTGTTTTCCTTCATGCTAATTTTGCTGTCAGAGGTCCAGGAGGAGAGTGAAACACTTTATGTCTCCTTTGCAAAAAAATTTAAAACACAAACCAGAATTTTTAAGCATATTCTTTTCTTTAGCAGTTTTTTTTTTCTTTTTATTCCTCCTCCCCCCCCCCTTTTTTTTTTTTTTTTTGGAATGGCTTCCATTTTCTCTTTAAAAGTTAAGTCTAGAGTGCTTTGGACTTATGGTACAAGAACACATATTTACTTCAACATTTTGCAAATATTTGTTGAGTTCCTATTATTACAAGACACTTCTGGAGGTAATAAGAGAGATGGAAAGATGGACAAAATTGTAGCTCTCATTGAGCTTAAATTCTAGTGAAGGGGAAACAAGTAATAAGAAAACAAACAATAAAATGTCAGGACATGGTCAATGTTCTCAAGATAAAGGAGTGATAGACAGGGTGTATTGAGCTTCTCTAGAATGGGCTGTCAGGGAAGGGCAGACTAAGGAGGTGACATTTAATCTGAAATCTGAATGAGCCACAGGAGTCAACCTCTGGACTCAGGGAAACAGCCGTCCAGGCAGAGAGGATGGAAGGAGAGCCCAAGGTGGTAAAAAACGTGGCTTGTCCATGGAACAGAAGACCATCTTCTTCCTCTACAGGGAGTCTGTTGGCCTGCAGGCTCCCACTAGGTAACTGCCATAGACTGAATGTGTCCTCCCAAAATTTGTACGTTGACATCCTAATCCCCAATGTGATGGTATTAGGAGGTGAGTCCTTTGGTAGGTGATTAGGTCATGAGGGTGGTGCCCTCTTGAATGAGATTAGTGCCTTTATAAAAGAGACCCCAAAGAGCTTCCTTGCCCCTTCCATCATGTGAGGACACAGCAAGATGACAGCATCTATGAACAAGGAAGCAGGCTCTCACCAGACACTGAATCTGCTAGCACCTTGATCTTGGACTTCCCAACCTACAGAACTATAAGAAAGAAATATCTCTTGCTTATAAGCCACCCAGCCCAGGATACTTCGTTATAGCAGCCCAAACAGACTGAGACAGTAACCCTTATGGAATCGACTCTCATTTAATCCTTGCAGCAATCCTGTGAGGTAGGTATTGTCCTTATAGAAGAGGAAATTGAATCCCAGGGAAGGTCTGCAAAACACCTCTGGTCACACAGCTGATTACTTCCTGTTTGAGCTGGGAGCTGACTTGAGATCTCACACTCACATCCACTTCTTTTTGCTTCAGCACCCTGCACAACCTTCTTGAGGGCCTTGTCTGGGCTCACGAGTGTGCTCGGCTTCCCTCCCCACGAAGGCTCAGCACAGTTGGATTCTCGCTTTTGTTGGTGGAATTTTGCTTGACATTCCTGTAATTTGATGCCTAAGAACTCCCTTGACTCTTTGAAAACACAGATAGGTGGGGAGAGAGTGAGAGATAGTGGGGGTGGAGGTGGGGAGGGACAAGGAAGGGGAAGGAAGAAGAAAAGGAAAGCTCACATTTATGGAGCTCATACTACATCCTGGATACGGTGCCAGGATCTTTACACGATGGACTCTCCATTAAATCCTCCACCCCTGAGCTTTAACCTCCGGTGTCACACTGATTACCCAGCCATCTAAGGCCTACTGGTCCATGGAAGGTCTCAGATACTAACTTGAACAGCCACTTGTCGACTGAAAACAAATGCACAACTTAAAAGTCGAGGGTTATGTTTTATTCAGTGGACTTTCTGAGGATCTCAAGCCCGGGATACAGCCTCTCAGATAGCTCTAAGGGACTGCCCCAAAGAGATAAGGGAGGAGCCAGGATATATAGGAGTTTTGTAACAAAAACTAGATCAGTGGAACATCAAAAGATTACTGTTAATTAAAGGAAAACAGACCTCTCAAGTTAATGAATTTAGTGCTTTTCTATGTATGGGAAGATGCAAAAGTCTGGGCTCACTGAAATCATCCCTTTGGTATATACCTCAGCTATCTGGGGCCAGTATCCTGTGTTTTCTCATCCCTGGGTCTCCTCAGGGTGCACCATTGAGGGTGGCTGCACTGGCTGATGGCTTGATGGTGGGCATCCTGTTTTTATCCTGAGTTCCCTCAGGGCTCACTGTCATGGGGTGGCTGTAATGTGATGGCTTGATGGCCGCAACACCCTTTGTTTACTGAGCTGGCAGGCAACATGGTTCATTTACACACTCAATGGTTTTTTTTTTGTTTTTTTTTTTGAATGTCAGAGATTAGAACTTTCTGGGAAAGCAGGCTTGGGGCTCTCGGGCACCTCTCTGTGGCCACCAACTAAAGCATTCCAAGGACCATTAAAATGCATTAAAACACGTTGTTGAGCTGCTCTAAAAGAGTGGTCAACTCTTGGTTTTCTTCTTGTCTGTCTTTTCTGCTTCCTGTCACGTTAAGAATGTAAATGGATAAGAGAAATGTGCTTCTTAAATATTAGTGACCTCTGAGTGCTTCTAACAGAAACACACGGTGAGAGACTGGCATCAGAGGGGTCAGAATGAAAGTACAATTCACTCTGCCACTCGGCTGCTCTTGGATGAGTTAATCTGTCTGCATCTCAGTTTCTTCATCTGTAACTGGGACCAACGGTCCCTACTGCCTGAGATGCTCTGGAGGTTAGATGGACGATACATGTGAAGGCAGCCAGCTCACCGCAGTGAGTAATAAGTTTTAGCTCTTTTCCTTCTCCTCTCCTTTGCTCTAAACACAGAATTATTTCATTAAACACTCTCAGATCAAAATAAATGTTGCTTCATTTCCAAGCCCTCCCCAAGCCTAAGGGAACAGTACCTTCCCAGGAAAACCAAAAACAGGTAAAGAAATCTGTGAGAGTGGGTTAGATTCTGGGCTCTTTCAGAGAGAGAGATGACCCCAAATGTGAAGGGAAGTGTTTATGGTGTGCTCTTCATCAAGGGCCCCTGCCTAGGGCATTCTGGGCTGGCTGCCACCTGTTCTTCTCTTTCCCCCTGTGAGTGAGCCACTCTCTTCTGGGTGCAGCCATACTTGAGGGTGTTTCCTTGCACTCCCCCATGCAGGAAAGGCAGGAAAAGGCCGAACACAAATGACAAGCCCACTCTTCTCTGTTTGTATTTATTTTGTTGACTGCTGCAGCAAAACTCTACCAGTGGCTTACCTTTCACAACGGATGTCTCTTCTGCCTTCAGTTGCAGGAACTGTTCCAAAGCAGATGCCAACCGAATGCTGGTGCCAAAAGCACATAGAGGCAAAGCTGCAAAAGAACTAGAAGAAAACACCAGACTCCTGGGAAGCCACCCAGGGAGGGAGAACAAGGACTCAATTTGCTCTGCGGTCTTGTAGGGAGGGATGGGCAAGCCCTCAGGGCGTTGGCACCCTCTGTGTGTCCCTAACTCCTCTGCCTTCACCTTTGCCTTTTGAAAAAGAGCACGGCACAAGGAGACATGGGTTTGAATTCTGCCTTGTTATTTAGGGGCTGTGATACCCTGGAGAAGCCACTGACCTTTGCCAGGCTTCAGTTTCCTCGTCTGTGAAACAGAGCCCATGATTTTGTGGGAAGAAAGTATGATAATGGATGTGAAAACCTCATAGAGTTAATAAAACATAAAATGTGCTCAACGGGTTACTCTTTTCATTAACAGGAAAGATGATATTAAACGATAGCTTCCTAGAAAATGTGCATTTAAAATATATTGAAGGATGACCCCCAAGATGTCGATTACTTCTGGTTCATAAAGTTTAAAGGCGATTTTTATTGCTTCATTTATAGTTACCTATATTCTCTCATTTTTCAATGATGAACATGTATTGCTAATATAATAAGAAAGTAAAGAGAACTGAGGCTGTAGAAGAATATTAATAGTCTAGAAAATGTTCAAAATATATTGTTGTGAACAAAGGCTTGGATATATAAAACACCACACTATAGTATGTGTAGATAACACAGAGAAGCTACAGGGAAGAGGTAGGATAAAACCCTTACAGTGGTCGTCTCTGTGGAGAAATTATAGGTGGTTTTAATTTTCTTCTTTTTGATGTCACATTTCCCTCATTTTTATATTAGTTCTACAAGTCCTGAAAAGGGAAAAAATACAGGTAAATTATTTTAAAAGCATGCAAAAGGTGAACAGACATTGCTGATAGGAAACAAACATTATGCACGTAAATAAAATGTTAATGGACTTCCCTGGTGGTCCTGTGGTTAAGGCTCCGTGCTCCCAATGCAGGGGGCACAGGTTTGATTCCTGGTCAGGGAACTGAGATCCCATACGTGGTGGGGTGCGGCCAAAAAAATAAATAAATAAAATTAAAAAATAAAATGTTAATGTAAATAGATATAGGGGTCACCAAACCTGTAGCAACGATGTTGAATAAATAGCATATTCAGTATCCTGTAATGTCCCTAAACCACCTTGTGTCCTGCCTCAGTGCCTTTGCTTACGCTGCTCCTTCTGCCCAGAATTCTTTCTCCTCTGCCTTCTGCCCTGACCCTCTCTTATCACATGTCAAGCAGGAGAGCATCTACTATTATCCAGGATTCAATCTAATTTTTCCTCATCTGCGAAGCCTTTCCATGCATTTCCTGGCAGACCTCTGCCCATTCCCTCAGGATCATGTAGATTAGTCTGTGGGAAAAGCTACAGCACTTGACTGCACTGATTTATTCACACACCACCTTCCCCTCATGCACCTCTTTATCTTAATACCTAGCAAAGTGACTGGCACATAATATGTGCTCAATAAATGTTGATTAAGTAAATTAATCGCTTCATCTGAATCTTTTTTCATATCTTCTTTAGGGTAATTGGTTTCAATGCCTGCCCATCATAATGTCTAGTTATTGGGCAATTTTAGGCCAAAATTATAATCATCAATGGGCTTTGTAGGGTTAACCAAAGTAGAGACAAACAAACTCAATTAGTAATATTGGGGATAACCTGACAGTATTTCTAAATTAAAAAGCAAGATAGTAGCAACTAAAAACCATGATCTATCAAAACAATATGCTCATTTGCAAGGCATCTTTGTCCTAAATTGAAAGAATTCCACCTATATTTGTGCACATGTGCACTGGAAGAGCTTCTTGATGTTAAGTGTTGCTTGCCACTGGACTTCTTGGGACGATCATTCGCAATTATGGCTACTCATTAGAGTCACTAGGAATGTTTTTAAAATTATGACCCCAACCCAATCAAAACAAAATCTCTCGCAATTCAGAGTTGGAATTGAGAGCTCTTTGCCTTTAAAAATGGAGAAGAGAAGTTGTATTTTAAAACAATTTGAGTCCTTTAAGGGAACTCTCCACCAACATGCTATCAATAGGATGACGCTAAAATATCATATTAACTAGGGTTCTCCCGAACAAAGCAGGACATATACTTACCCTAGCCATGAGCCATATTTGAGGTTCAGCCTTCAAATGGATATGATCAAGAATAAACCGAGGACAATTAGTTGTTGCCTATCTCTGATGATACAGAGCCAATGAACAATTCTAAGCTCCCTACAAGAGTTCTTGGAAGTTCTATACCAAATAAATTTCCTGTCCCAGTAGTTTTGAAAGAACAGAGATGGGAGTTTGGAAATTAGTAGAAAACTAACAGCTATTTTGAAAACTTATTACCCAGATACTGGAGTAATATACTTGTATATTTTCTTTGTCTCTCCAAAGAAGTGGCTACCCAAACACCTGGTATCAAAGGCAAAGAGTGAGGAAGGGTAGAGTGCCTTGAGGTCACTCTAGCTTCAATTTTTATTCCGTATTTGTGATACTCCTTTTTAAAAAAGCTTCTCAGTATTACCATTCTCCCTAGCCTCCTAATTTCTCTATGTTTTTTTCTTTTAAAAACCTAAGCCAGAATAAAATCGTCCCACATTAATGATGACAAGAATAGAAAATATGATGAATAGGAGAATCAAAGAACTGCAGCTGTGGATACTAGAGAGAGCGCTGAGTCAACCAATCTTGACTTAAATCACATAACCCAAACTGTCTAAGACACAGCACTCTAATCTAATACCCTGTTTTGTGGGGAACTGTAAGAAACAAAGAAAATAAAGGATTGGGAAGATTCTTAAAGATGTACTTGGTCCATGGTTAACTTGCTAACTTGTGGTACTGTGTGTGTTATCTGAGATGGAATTATTAGACATCAATGATTTCATGATCATGCAGTGGTCCAACAATGCAGATGAAAGCTAAGCACTAAAGTATTATCGAAAGCAATATTTCTATAAGAGGATACGCATAGTGTTACTTCCTCTATATTTAGATTTATTTCTATCATCTTATTTTGGCTTTCTATTAACCGTTATTTTTGTAAGCTGTATCTTTTCTCATTTTCTTCCTTCTAGTTGATTAATCCACTGTTTCCCCCCACCAGGTTTGGAAGTTAGACATTCTATTTCTGTTCTTTTACTGGTTATTTAATTTTTTCCCTTTCTACCTCATTTTAATCAATATCTTTACCTTTCTGAAGAGCATGAGGATTTTAGAATACTTTAGTTTCAATTCTCCACCCCACCCCATCCCATCATTCTACACAGTACTGTGAAATATTTTATTAATATGGTTTTATAGCTCCACATTATTCACTGTCATCGCTATGCTAATTAGCACTATTACTGTCCTAGAGTCTATGCTTTTTTCAATTTACTCATAGGTTTACCATTTCTTTGTTCTGCATTCCTGAATCTTCTTTTATTTAGTTTCACTACTATGGTTAAGTGATCGTATAATTGTTCTGATGGAAATTAGATATAATTATAAGTCTTAGGATAGTATTTATAAATATAGTTTATTTTATAGGAAATTTCATAAGTAAGTTGTTTCCTTTTCTTCAATTTCTAGATAGTATAAGGCTAGTATTTCACTTGTCGCCATTACAAACAGCCATAGCATGAACTTGAATAAAGAGTTTTACCTAAGTTTCACCATTGGAGATTCTTGGAACACAATATTTATTTCTGTATACCAAGGGTTGAATTTACACTGTGTATAAGATTAATATGTTTAACTAAATAACTCTTGGTTTAAAAAATACTAGACTCACTGCACATGCAGACCCTTGGGGTTGGGGGGGAAGGCAGTGTGACCTACGTGGTCAATTTGTAGGGCTAGTCTCTATCCAAGAGAAAGAATAAAGATTGTAAAACTGGCTACCAACCAGAGAGAGAAAGTTCAGAATGCAGGTCAGGAAACAGGTCTGGAATAATTCCTATACAGAACAGAGGGTATTCTTCAGAAATATTTTATGGGGACCAGAAAAGGCTAAGAAGGATGGGACAGAGGGTCAGCCCTTCATGGCTACTCCCTAACACAGGTAAGCCACTTAGGACTGGGGCAGCCCTTTCTCATTGCTAAGGACATCCATGGAATGCAGTGTCAAGTGCTAACTGGCATTTGAGAAAATTGCCCCAGACCCTCCACTCTCTACATCTCTTGTGTTCCTTTGCTTGGTATTATATCTCAGTTTCTGAATTCTTGACTCTATGACTCTAATCTTAATCCTTACCTTTGATGCCACTGAACTTGGTACTTCTCCTCACTCTCCTACATCTTCTTTTGCTCTCCCTCATGTTACGCTAAACATACTTTTTTGACTTCAACAAGAAGATTGTTGTTGGTTCTTCCTGAGGAAGTCTGCTTTCTTCCAGCTGCTCAGTTCCCTACACAATACCCTTAATTGAGACCAAACACTCATTATACCCTTTATTCTTTTCAAGGGCAGGTTGGCCCCTTGTAAAACAGAAGATCTTGTAATGGCTACTGCTTGCATCATTTTTATCTTATTGGTTAATTATTAGGTTTTCTTGATGGTAGGATACCACTGATTGTTGGACTACCATAATTTGATACCTTCTTTTTTTCATGGTGGAGAGAGCACTACACTTTGATCAATGGAAATATTTCAGTCTCAGACACCCAACCAACTGGATGAAAATTAGAATGACTAAAAACAAATTAGTCATCTAACTTAAGGGTTCTAAAAAGAATAATAAGATAAACCTAAGGAAACATAATGAAGAAAAAATTTTAAGTAGAAATTAATGCACATTTAAAAATGGAAAAATTCTAAAATTCAACAAATAAATCCAAGATCTGGTTATCTAGGAAATAAAGAAGAACAAAATATAAATCATTAGCACACCTAATAAAGAAACAATGTGAAAAAAAACCTCCAAATACACAAAATAAGAGAGCGTGGCAACCATAAAGATTGGATTGGAGAAATTTTAGAAAATCATCAGACAACTTCTGTCACCTCTAGGCAAATACATTTGAGAAATGGAAAAAAACTGATGACTTTTGGGGGAAGTAATGTAAATTAATGAAACTATATATCCAAGCATACCAATTAAAGAGAAAAATAGAAAGAGGTTTTTTTTTTAATTTTAATTTTTTTTATGTATTTATTTTTGGCTGCGTTGGGTCTTCGTTGCTGCGCGCGGGCTTTCTCTAGTTGTGGTGAGCGGGGGTTACTCTGGCACACGGGCTTAGTTGCTCCGCAGCAAGTGGGATCTTCCCGGACCAGGGCTCGAACTCGTGTCCCCTGCCTCAGGAGGCAGATTCTTAACCACTGCGCCACCAGGGAAGCCCTAGAAAGAGGTTTTAAAAAGCTACTGCCCAGAAGAGCACTAGTTCTAAGCAATTTTTCAAAGAACTTCTTTCAAACATTTAAAGAACAATTGAATACAATTAAATTGTTCCCAAACATAAAAGAAAAGACTGTCCTCTTCTTTTAAGAATTCAGCTTACCATTGATTTTAAACCCCAACAAGAATAATTCATAAAATAAAACTAAGACTAAACAATAACTCTAAATGAAATATAAACCTACTGAACCCAACACTGTAGCACAGAGATTTGGGGTCATGCATCTACAAACCAAGGAACACGAAGGATTGTTGGCAACCATGAGAACTCAGGAAGAGGCGAGAAAGGATTCTTTCCTAAAACCTTCAGAGGGAGCATAGCCCTACTGATACCATTTTTGGACTTCCAGCCTCCAGAACTGTGAGAGAATAGATTTCTGTTGTTTTAAGTCACCCAATTTGGTACTTTGTTGTGGCAGCCCTAGGAAAGTAATACAGGGAATTAATTCCCCTGCTCTTCCAGATTATACCCCCGGCCCTCCTTTTTTTTTTTTTTTTTAAACTGGTGTATAACTGACTTACGATATTGGACTAGTTTCAGGTGTACAACATAGTGATTCAATACTTTTATACGTTATAGAATAATCTCCACAATGAGTCTACTTACCGTTGGTCACCACACAAAGTTATTATAATATTATTGACTATATATATTCCCTATGCTATACATACATCCTCAGATTATACCTCTTCTTGTTCATCTCACCCTTGCATTTTTTTGCCTCATCCCCCTGCCTTTTTTTTGCTGTTACATATAGAAATTTATTTTATTTAACAAACTTTTATAGAATCCTTGCTAAGTACCAGGCATTGTACTGAACTCCCTTCATTTTTACAGCACTGTTAAGTTCACAGCAAAATTAATCAGAAAGTACAGAGTTCCCGTATATCCCCCTACCCCACACCTGCACAGCCTCCTTAACTAACAACATTCACACCAAATGGTACATTTGTTAAAGTCGAGGAACCTACAGTGGCACGTCTTTATCACACAGGATTTATAGGTTACATTTTAGGCTTCATTCTTGAGGCACATTCTATGCATTTTGACAAATATCTAATGATGTGTATCTACCGTTATTGTTTCATCCAAAGTAGTTTCACTGCCTTAAACATCCTCTGTGCTCCAGTGATTCATCCCTCCCCCCAACCCCTGGCAACCACTGGTCTTTTTCCTGTCTCCAATAGTTTTGCCTTTTCCAGAGTGTCATATAGTTGGAATCATACAGTGTATAATCTTTTCAGACTGGCTTCTTTCACTTAGTTATATGCATTTAATGTTCTTCCACATCTTTTCACGGACCATTTTTTTTTTTATCTCTGAATAATCTTCCATTGTCTGGATGTACCACAGTTTCATTCCCCTGTTGCCTTTATAAAGACATCCTACGTCTTTTCATTGCAGCTGGTGTCTTTTCCTATGACTCTACCCCTGCACCTTGTACATGGACCAGGTCGTGTAATGATTAGGAGCCCAGGTTGTCAATCTGAACTCTCTGCTCAGATCTGGGTCCCTCTGTCGGTTTCTTTGGCGAGCCATTTAACGTCTCTGTGCTTTAATACCCCAATCTCTAAAGCGGACAATAGCATTATCACTTTCCTCATAAGGATGGAGGAATTAAATGGAATGCTACATGGAAAGTGCTTAGCATGACACATGTCAGATGTATCCCTGATGGCCTGTTTTTAGGAAGCCAAAAATTGTTTGATTGATTCTCTTCTGAATCCCAAATGATGTGATTTGAGAAGTATGCTCTTCTAAGATTTCTGGAAGTTGTTTCATGTGTCTGCCATGTTACTCCATATAAACAGAGAATTTATGAAAACATGTATTGTCACCTAGCAACACTGCAATAATAGAGAACAGAACCAAGAACCTGCTTTGTTATTCAAAGTGTTAAAGTCTACGTGAGTTCAGATAAAAATTCCATGTCTGGGCAATGCTAATAATAAAAATTAATTCACTGAGAAGGAAAGAGTTAATGAACCTAAACACATGCAACAAGTTGCCAGACTTATATGGTACTTCGGAAACCAATTATGACCTATTTCTCCATCTTGTAGACATGGGCCAGGTGTTCACATCAAATCAATAATGAGAAAATGTCATTTAGGCCCATCGACAGCTCCCCTTGGAGCTCTGATAGCACCAGCTTCAAGGAGACCAGCAACCTCCAATTTTTGCAGCTGAAATGTCTCCTCAAAATATGTCTGAGTGAGAGCATTTAATGACAGCTCTAGCAAATAAGTAGCTAAAAAATGTCTGTGAATGGCACGCCACTTCCAGACTGCGGATCGACCCAATTGAAACATCAGCTGTAAAACATTTGCTAGGCACCTTGACAGGAAATGCAGAACTGAATAATAATTGTCTAATTTGTTGGATACGGTTATCAAAACAACTCTCTGGGGCTTCAGGATTCTGAAGAGCTAGTGAATAAAACTGGCCTCTGGGAGTTCAGGAACCTATTACAGAGGTCTGGCAAGTTTTAAGTATTAAAAAGCTCTTTCTGACTCTTTGGTGGCCAACTTGAGCCTTTCTCGGAGAGCTTCGTTATTTAAACTGTAGGTGAAGAAATAGAAAGAACACATCTAGATGGTTGAAAGGCAATTATCTCTTCACACAGAAAAAAAATGCATCTGTGAATTTTGAGAAGCTTATTGAGAGTTGTGTTGATATTCGAAATGTTGAGAGGGCAGAATCGAGTCAAAACCAATAAACTAATAGGACGTAGGGGGCTGGGACAGAGCTACACATAAACAGTATCTTTAAACTGAAAATGAATTTGCTAATTAGCAAGGAAATTGCTGTTTGGCAGGTTTAGTCTTATTTAAAGTACAGACCATGAGAGCATTGTTGGAGAAAAGTGTTAGTACATCTAGGGAACCAGGCAGCCAAGGATGGTACAAATCTCTAAGGCAATTTCTTCCCCTAGTTTTAACCTTAATATTACAACATAGTGTTGTTTACTTAGGTGTCTGACGTGAAATGCCATGATTAATGACTAATAGAGTTGAAATGGGGTGCAGGTATCTTGAGTTCTGAGGCTCTCTCCCTAACACTACACAGTCCATAAAAGTGAATAAGGTCCCTCTTCTCTAGCATTTTACATGACCCAATTCTCTAATTATCATTCTTGGAGGCATGACTCTTTGCCAAACCGCTGTGGTCATTTGGGAAAATAACATTAACATTTTAAAGCCTGTATCTATAGAACCTGCAGGGATGAAAATTCCGCTAAGTTCTCAAGCTTTCCCGCTCACTGACTGGGGACATTTTTAGTTTTCTTTGCTCTACAGCTTGCCAAGTATCCACGGCACCTAACCACAAATGAAAAAAGACAGTCCACTCTAATCAGATCCTCAACCCAACCAATTTTCCCAGGCAGCCTTGGAACCATCACAAAGCCCTTCAAGTTCAGGGTCATGCCTTTTGGAAAACAGCATGTAGGACTCAAAACCCTCACATTCTCTCAGTGTACATCACGCTCAAAGCCTTCAGGAAGGATCACAGCAAAGCCAGGCAACAAAAGAACTGTTTTTCCTTTTAATCAGAGAGAAATCATTTATTGCTTCGAACCACACTAACCACAATTCATTTGATGAGGAGCGTTCCTATTTATTTGAGAAAATACGCCATCTAGCTAGAAATCCCTTACGGCTTGTATTCCTCTCATTTCCTTCCTCATGTCCTACTCTTTCAGCATTAATTCCACAAACATTTATTCTGAACCCATCATGTGCTCGATCCTGGAATATGAGTGGCAGTGCAAAGATAAATTGAATATTTTCTGCCTTGTGGGAGTTCATCATCAATAACGGAAACTATGGAAGGCAAGTAGAAAATTAAAATACAACGCGATAAATGCTGGGGCAATAAAGTTCAAGGTGGGAACAGGTATTAGCTGCCCTGAGGGAGTCAGACACTGCAACAAACTGGTGATGTCTGGAGGGAAGCGGTTCTCTTGGAAATGCTGATTTTATCTGCTCTCTCTTGTCTCTCTCTCACATTCATAGTGGATACCGTTTAGGGTGTGCTCCAGCTCTGGTTTGCATCTTAGAGAACTCACCTCATCCATGTTCCTGGAGTACAGCAGACCCCATCCCCATTCCAGTTATAGGTGCCTGAGCCACTGGGCCAAATAGGCAGGAGACAACAAGACCGAGAGGCGGAGGGATCTAGGTGGAGGGTCCTTCTCCTGGGTGGGAACAGCCTTGAAAAGAAGATAACAACTAAATCTCTAAGTGGATAGAATGCATCGGTGCACAGAAAGGAGCAGACATACAAAACCAGGAGGTGCCCGAATGAGAGCTGGGAGAAGAATCCCTCACCAGAGCCCTCTGTCCTTCCATCAGCTGAGTTCCGGAAGCTGACCTGTAAGAGGGTCTTGTTTCACCTGGGCTTCTAGGAATGGGTTTCTGTTCTTTGCAACTGAACATTTTTATTTACTTTCAAATCCTTAAACCCCGACTTCAACCCTATACCTTGAACCTTTACGTTATAATATAAACCTCCATACTTTAAACAAAAAAACATAAAAGCCAACAACCAACGGTGGTGATGTGAGACAGACAGGAGGATAAAAGGCATATCTAAAAGCCCCATCAGGATAAAGTTGGGGAAAGCAGATTGGAGAGGAGGATGGTGCTGAATGAGGGAAAGATACTGTAAGAAAACCGTCATGCTTTTGCATGCTGAAATGGCCTTTTGCAGTGTGCAGTGACAGCAGAAAAAGCCAGGCTTTTCTCTGGATCCTGGAGCTATGGGTGGTTTTAGTTTTCTCCTTTAACAAATTTCCGTTGTCCAAATTATTCTATAATGCACATGCATTTTGTATTAAAAAATCCATTAACTTTAAAAAATCCTTCTGACACCTTTAAAAAAATAATGCTTTGGAGAATGCTATGTTAGCTGAAATATTTTCACGAGCTAAACTAAGAGAACGCAAAATAATTTATCCCCCAAAAGGTCATTCCTGATTGGACACAGACAGCAGAGTAAGGCATAAGCTTGGGAATGAGAGCTGGAGCTTGCGGGTGAAGGAAGTGGCCCCACGTGGAGTGGAGGGTGCGGGCAGCCAGGACCCCCCTCTTGCTGTGCCCGTCACCTGGGCTCTGGGAGGGAGGCTGTGGCTGTCTTCACTGGAGCTCACATGGACCTTGCTCCCCTTTCCACAGACACGACAAGCTGTGTCATCATCCTCCAGGCCAAAAGCCTGCAACCAGCAAGCCCGGGCCACAGCTATTTCTCTGCCACCTCTTGTCCTCCCAGGGCCCCTTTCTCCTTTGGGGTAGTGTTGGGGAGACAGAAAATTGCTTCAGAAAATGACCCAAGTGCACAGCACAAGCTTTCCCTCCAAATGACTAACAATTTCAAAGCGGAAACACTCCGTCTCCAAGATGTCATTTAATTCTCACTACAACTGGTGGAGTGGTTATTGCCCTTATTTGGGGGTACTATTCTTTTTTTTTTTTTTTGCGGTACGCGGGCCTCTCACTGTGTGGCCTCTCCCGTTGCGGAGCACAGGCTCCGGACGCGCAGGCTCAGCGGCCACGGCTCACGGGCCCAGCCGCTCCGCGGCATGTGGGATCTTCCCGGACCGGGGCATGAACCCGTGTCCCCTGAATCGGCAAGCGGACTCTCAACCACTGCGCCACCAGGGAAGCCCTACTTTTATTTTTTAAATTTATTTTTGGCTGTGTTGGATCTTTGTTGCTGGGCTTTCTCTAGTTGCGGTGAGCGGCGGCTACTTTTCGTTGCAATGCGATGGGCTTCTCGTTGCAGTGGCCTCTCTTGTTGTGGAGCACAGGCTCTAGGCATGCGGGCTTCAGTAGTTGTGGCATGTGGACTCAGTAGTTGTGGCTCGCGGGTTCTAGGGCGCAGGCTCAGTAGTTGTGGCGCACAGGCTTAGTTGCTCCACGGCATGTGGAATCTTCCTGGATCTGGGCACGAACCCGCGTCCCCTGCATCGGCGGGCGGACTCTCAAACCACTGCGCCACCAGGGAAGGCCCAAGAGAGTCACTGTTTTTAGTAATGTGACCAAAAAAAGAGCCCAACCAGGAATAAGGCCAGAGTCAGTTCCGCCATTTTGTTATTCACTTGTGCAAACATTACTACTAGTATATATAATACACATTTTCTTTGTGGGAATATTTCAAACCCATTTATCATCTTGGGAAGATTGGCTTTCATAAAACCTAATGTCGTAATCCACATATCCACTTAATTAAGCATGTATAAACCACAATATGTTGTCAAATGCTAGAAATGAATGACCTAGTGAAAGTACCTCTGTCAGCCCTCCATGCTATAGAACTCCCACTTTTCCCTTATTTATAGGAGGTGACAAGGACCATCTAACATATAGAACAAATTAGGGCACAAGTCTTATTGTACATTAAATATTAATAAATCTTCATTTCTTTATTTTCAAGTATTTTAATAGATTTTATCTTTATGACAGCTTTGGATTCAGAGAAAAATTAAGATAAAACAGAATTCCTATATACTCCACACCTGGTTTCCTCTGTTATTAACATTGTATATTAGCATGGTACCTTTGTTACAATTAATGGCCTAATATTAATATTATTATTGACTAGCTTAATTTCTTTTTAAATTTTTAAACAAAAGAAACAGAAATAAATTTTCAACATTTTCTGCCTGTGTCCCAAAGGATTTTCTTGCTTACTGCTGATGTAATACACAGAAACTACAACTCCCAGAATTCACTGCTACTAAGCCCCCTCTCCTTCCTGACTTGTGGTTGGTGCATCATCCCCAGTCTCTCTTGCCTCCCTTAGTCTTTCCTCATATTCTCTCCCATTCATCTCCAATGGTTTCTGGGATTTTCCATCTTTGCCTGAATGTAGAAAGATGGTGGGTTGGGGACAGGTGGAGATGAGAAACAAAACTCCCTGAAAAGCACACATGGAATAACAAACACTTCCTCTGTTTTTTGGTTGACCTGAGCCTGGGTCTGTGAGCCAGGGTTACAGACCATCTTCATCTCTGTGTATCAGATGTTGTCTAATTTGTGAGCCAATCCGGGGTGTGCCATGATTAAAGCATGGTGGGCTATTCAGCCCTGCTCCATATGCTTTATAATTAGTGTCACTTGTTCCAAGATTCTGGAATTGAGTTGCCACTCTCAGTTTGTAGCTGGCTCTTCTATGACTTTGTGGGCTGTCAATGAGGAGCTGGAAAAGGCTGCATGGAGGCTGTTAGCCAGGCACTGTTTAGAACCGGAGGTCTCTTTGGCTTACTATGGAAATTCTCCAAATAACTTTATTGGGGATTGTGAAAGCCTAATGAGATAGAGGGTCTGGGTGGCTGACAATAGGAGTCTGCCAAATTAAATGTGTTATAAGAAACGAAGCAGACTCTTAGTAGACAAAAGGGCACTGCACAACATGTACACTTTACCCATTGGGAGAAAGTTACCTTTGTTCGGCTTGTTGCAGCAAGAGAAAATAGACCGCAGAGGAACTGTAGGACATCTCAGTAAAAGGGAGGAGTGGGAGCTTCTGGTAGATTTGGGTCTACTCTGGGTCATCTTCAAGAGGGTTGATGGTAGTGAGGGGTCAGTTCAGAAATGGATTTTATCTACAAGTGCGGAAAATTTGGTGATGGGATGTCTTAATAGTTGTTATCTTGGAGGCAGGTGGATTAGAACCAGTTGTCACTGACACAGTAGTAGGAACACACATTCCATGGTGCTTTAGGAAGCCCTGAGTCAAGGCAAGAATAAGTATTTTTGAGCACATTTTCAGCTCAGACAGCAAGGAAGATTTTTACTTTAAGAAACAAACAGAGAAGCAGTAGTCACTGCACAAGTTTGAAGAGGGGGATGTTCAGTCATTTTGTGGTTGCAGAATGACCTCGTCTCAGCTTGTTTCAAGCATGGTCTTCAGGTGGCTTTGTCCGAGCATTGCTTATCTTCTGTGAGCAACTTTATGTTCCGTTGGGAACATCACAGCCTGGCCGCCAGCTGCCAGCACCATTTTTCACTTTCTCACATATGATCTCTTTACTCCATTCAACAAGTCTATGATGTAGGTACTATTTTATATCATTGCATATTACAGATGTGAAAACTTGAAGTAAAAGAGAGGTTAAGCAATTCTCCCAAAACTGTACCACTTGCTCATGCCGTTAACCATCGCTCTTCCAGAGTCTGGGATGGGGGGAGAATTACCCTGTTTGCTTTTCCGGGTGTATCAGACATAAATGGCTTTTGCACAAGTGCAGCTACTGATGTGTTCTCAACTGATAATAGGTTCACTTGTTGATTCATCATAGAACTGTCTGAAGTGGTCAGAGAAAGACAAATAACATGATATTGCTTATATTTGGAGTCTAAAATATGATACAAATGAACTTATTTACAAAACAGGAACAGACTCAAAGACATAGTAAACAAACTTACGGGGACTTCCCTGGTGGTCCAGTGGTAGAGAATCTGCCTTACAATGCAGGGGACGTGGGTTCGATCCCTGGTCAGGGAAAGAAGATCCCACATGCCGCGGGGCAACTAAGGCCGCGAGCCACAACTACTGAACTCGCGTGCCTCAACTAGAGAGCCTGAGTGCCACAAACTACAAAGCCCATGAGCCCTGTAGCCCATGCACCACAACTGGAGAAGAGAAAAACCCACATGCCACAACTAGAGAGAAGCCAGCATGCCGCAAAGAGGAGTGAAAGAGTGAAAGTAAATCAAACCATTAAAACCATTCAGCAGGGCTTCCCTTGTGGTGCAGTGGTTAAGAATCCACCTGTCAATGCAGGGGACACGCGTTCGAGCCCTGGTCCAGGAAGATCCCACAGGTGGTGGAGCAACTAAGCCCGTGCACCACAACTACTGAAGCCCACACGCCTAGAGTCCGTGCTCCGCAACAAGAGAAGCCACCACAATGAGAAGCCCACACACCGCAATGAAGAGTAGCCCCTGCTCGCCACAACTAGAGAAAGCCCACACTCAGCAATGAAGATCCAATGCAGCCATAAATAAATAAATTTCTTATTAAAAAAAAAACATTAAGCAACAAGAGCATTATAGCCTCCATTACTTACCATTGCTCTGGAAATTCTATACTTTACAGTGAGGAGATGAATATACAAGAGGAAAAGCTCTTCGATAGAAGACAACTATCGTTAGCTGTAAATGACAATGCTGTTAAATCCCAGAACTTCCAAAAAAATCTACTGGAAAGCTGTAAAAAGAAAATGAAATCTGAATAGTTTGCAATTACAAAATACACTCACAAAAAAGTTTTCCAGTATAATACTTACCTGTTGGAAAATACAAAGAAGTCATTCACAATGGCAGTAACAAGTACGAAGTAACCAAGAGTAAATTGAACAAGGAATATGCTGCATCAGTATGAAGACAATGAGAGAGAGGGGCAGAAAGAGAGAAGGATCATCCCCCTGCACTGGAGGATTCAGCATTTAAAATATAAGAATTCTTTCTAAATTAGTTCATAAAGTTAATGCAATCCTAATTAAGTTCTCAAAGGAATTTTGAAGTTAATTTAGAAATAGAAATGAGTAAGAATAGCCTAGAAAATATCAGGGAGAAAAAAGAATAATGAAAGAAAACTTGCACTAGGAGATGTGTAAACATATTTTAAATCAATGATAATTAAAACAATGGGTTTCTGGCATCAAAATAGACACATCAAAGGAACAGAAAAGAAAACCTGGAAACAGATCTAAACATGTAGAAGAATTCAGTGCATGATAAAGACGGACTTCAGATCAGTAGCATAAGGATGAGCTGCTAAATTAACAGACCTTTATTATTAGTTACCTCTTTTTAAAATATGGGTCTTTATTTTACAACAACTCACCACAATGAATTCCAAGGAACTGAAGAGTCAACTATGAAAAATTAAGTAAGCATAAAAGAACTATTTAAAACACTTAGGGGAATATTTTCAGAATCCTGAGGTGAGAAAGCCAATCAAAGGCAAAAGTTGTAAAGAAAAAGAAATCAAGAGATTTAAATGCACAAAATTGAAAACTTCACTTGAGCAAAAGTTCAGTAAAAAAATTGAGGGGCTTCCCTGGTGGCGCAGTGGTTGAGAGTCCGCCTGCCGATGCAGGGAACGCGGGTTCGTGCCCCGGTCTGGGAGGATCCCACATGCCGCGGAGCGACTGGGCCCGTGAGCCATGGCCGCTGAGCCTGCGCGTCCGGAGCCTGTGCTCCGCAATGGGAGAGCCACAACAGTGAAAGGCCCGCGTACCGCAAAAAAAAAAAAAAAAAAATTGAGGCAAAGGGAGAATTGGAAAACATTCATATTTTGTAGGCAAAAGAGATGTAATATGTAAAGAGCTCTTACAAATCCAAAAGGAAAAGATGCATACCACAGGAGAAAAACAAGCAAATGACATAAACTACCATTTCAAATAGATTGGATACAATCTTTTGATCAACAAGGATAAGAAAATGTTCACTTTCACTTGTAACCAAAGAAATAGAAACTAAAACAGTGATGAGATACTGTTTTCCTTTGTCAGGTCTGGAAAGTAGAAACTGTAAGTAGGCACTGCTCTTCCTAATTTTCATAAAAGGTTTTGCTGTGATCTAAGAGAAGAAAGTCTGAAAATGGTACCACTTAGGGCTGTTCAGTCCTTTTTGCAAGTCATTGGCCCCGTGTAGCTATTGAAATCTTGGAATGTGACTAGTTCAAATTGTAAGTAAAATAGAATACACTCGAGATTTTCAAGACTTACTAAAAAAAAAAAAAAAGAAAAGAATATAAAATTCCCCATTTAATATAGTTCATGGTTACACGTTGTAAGATAATATTTTGGATATATTAGGTTAAATAAAATAATTTTACCTGTTTATTTTTCCTTTTTTTAAATATGCTACCAGAAAAGTTTTGGTTACACTGATGGCTCACTTTATTTTCTGTTGGACAGTGCTGATTTAGGGCAAGGAGAGAGAATGGAGAGATTCATCTGAGCTGAGAAGGGGTTAAGTGTCTGTGAATGTTGCTGGCGCAAGGATCCATGCCTGACCCTGTGACAACACTTGGTGAAGTTGGGAATGGTCAAGTGGCCATGCGTGGCATAGAAGCATTAGTGGAAACTAATCAAATCAGTAGGCTTCCCCCCATTTTCTAGGCACGAAGTAGTGACCCTGGGATAATCTAATATGAAAAAACCCTAACTTTATTACTAGGCTCAACGGGGAATTACAATTAGATTTAATTTGTCATGAAAAAATAAGTACTTTCAAACCGTAGACTTTAGAGTGTATTTCATATCCACTCCCCATGTATGTATATAGGTTTTAATTGCAGCATCGTTTATTACAGCTGAAAATTAGTAACAAGTCATTGATAAGTCATTAGATAAATTATGGTGTATCCATCTAATGAGTATCAAATAGTTATTTAAAACTATTATAGAAGGATATCTAGTGACATGTAAAGGTGATCATATTCTTTTCTAAGACTTTTATGGAGGTATAATGGACATACAATGAACTGTACATATTTGAAGTATAAAGTCTGATTAAGTACTAACATATGTGTATACTTGTGAAACCACCACCATAATCAAAATAATGAATGCATCAATCACCCCCAAAAGTTACCTTTTGCTCCTCCCACCCAGCCTTCCCCATCTCCCAGCAACGACTGGTATGCTTTCTATCACTAGCGATAGAATCACCGTAGAATTTTATATGTATGGGATCACACCCCATGCACTCTTCTTTTGTCTGGCTTCTTTCATTCAGTATAATTATTGTGAGATTTATAATGTTGCGTGTGTTAATATTTATTTCTCTTGATTACTTGAGTAAGTATTCCACTGTATGGATACACCACACATCTGTGGATGGAGAATTGGTTATTTCCAGGCTTAGGCTATTACAAATAAGGCAGTTATGAATATTTCATGTACATGCCTTTGGTTAATGAATGGACCCCAAAGAAGAGTCAATTATGAAAAATTAAATAAACATAAATGAAGTATTTAAAACATTTTGGTGAATAGTTTCAGAATCTTGAGCTGAGAAAGCCAATCAAAGGCAAAAATTGTAAAGAAAAATATCAAAGAATTTAAAACTTCACTTTAGCAAAAGTTCAATAAAAATATTGAGGCAAAGGAAGAATTACAAAATTTTTTTTAGTTCTCTTTTTCTCTCTGGTGGTCACGTTGTTTAATTTTTATTGTTCCATCTTTGTTCACTATTTCTTTCCTCTGTCATTCCATTGTGCCACTACTTAGCCCACCCACTGAATTTTTTTTTTCAGTTACTGTATTTTTCAGTTATAAAATTTTCATTTGGGACATCTTCATATCTTCTATTTATTTGCTGAGCCTTTCTGTTTTCTATTTGTTTCAGGTATGTTTATAATTGGTTGTGTAAGCGTTTTTATGATGACTGTTTTAGAATCCTTGTCAGATCATTCCAACATCTGTGTGATCTCATTGTTGATATCTGTTGATTCTTTTCTCACACAATTTGAGATTTCCCTGGTTCTTTATATGATGAGTGATTTTCAATTGTATCCTGGGCATTTGGGGTATTAAATCATGAGGTTCTGGATTTTATTTAGATAATCTCTTTTGGAGTGTCTTCTCTGACATCAAGCTGGTAAGGAAAGGGGAGAAACACTTCATTACTACCACATGGGGGTAAAAGCCCAGTTAGCCTCCTTTGATGCCCCAGGGAGCGGAAGTGCCTTGCTGTTGCTGAGCAGAGGTGAGATTTTCTACTACCCACTATGCCTCCACCACTAGGCCTCCACTGGTACCACCCCAATGGGAGGGGAGGGGAAGTGGGGAGAGGGAGCTTCATTACAGCCAAGCAAAGGGTGAAAGTCTGTTCTCTGCACCTGGCCTTTGCTGACAGGCTGGGGAGTGGAGTAGGGGGCGCAGTTTTTCCCACTGTGTTTGACTTGGGTGGGCTAGTTTTTTTTTTTTTTTTTTAAATTTTTATTGGAGTATAGTTGATTTACAATGTTATATTAGTTTCAGGTGTACAGCAAGCAAAGTGAATCAATTATACATTATATATATATCCACTCTTTTTTTTATTAAGATTCTTTTCCCATACAGGCCATTACAGAGTATTGAGTAGAGTTCCCTGTGCTATATAGCAGGTCCTTATTAGTTATCTATTGTATATATAGTAGTGTGTATATGTCAGTCCCGATCTCCCAATTTATCCCTCCAGCCCTTATCCCCTGGTAACCATAAGTTTGTTTTCTACACCTGTGACTCTACTTCTGTTTTGTAAATAAGTTCATTTGTACCCTTTTTTTTTTAAGATTCCACATATAAGTGAAATCATAGGATATTTGTCTTCCTGTGTCTGACTTACTTCACTCAGTATGACAATCTCTAGGTCCATCCATGTTGCTGCAAATGGCATTATTTTGTTCTTTTTTATGGCTGAGTAATATTCCATTGTATACATGTACCACATCTTCTTTATTCACTCCTCTGTTGATGGACATTTAGGTTGCTTCCATGTCCTGGCTATTGTAAATAGTGCTGCAATGAACATTGGGGTGCATGTATCTTTTTGAATTATGGTTTTCTCTGGGTGTATGCCCAGGAGTGGGATTGCTGGGTCATATGGTAGTTCTCCTAGTTATTGTCTAAAACGTTTCCAACCTGCTGCTCCTTTACTGGTTTTTCCCTCACAAGAGCAGACTCTTCTTGGGGTCTTTTTTTGTTGTTGTGTCCATTGGAGTTTCCAGGTTGCCTGCTTCAGTCTGGAATATATGAGATTAAAAAGAAAACCCAGCAAACTCACTGTCACATTGATCTTTAGGTCTCCAGGTCCCTGGCCAGTCTGCCTTCTCTCTGTCTTTCAGAGTCCAATAAAGACTCTGTTTTATACACAGTGTGCAGAGTTTTCAGCTGTACTTAGCAGGAAGCATAGAGAGAAGTGTGGCTGCTTCATCTTGGTCACATAATATTCTTTTAATTAAAACAACAGCATATAATAAATTAATATGTACACGTGTTTGCATTTTGTAAGAAAAATAAATCTATACATGTAATGGAACACAGAGTGAGACTCTTGTTGCCCAGAATTAGTGCTGAGGGCAATGCTAAAGACAAAGGGATGCTCAGTCCCCAGTATTTTAGAAAGAGCCCCTGCAAGTGGAGCCAGACACATTCTACAGTGCTTGCCCCAGGTAGGCAGGATCAGTCTAGATTCAACTAGGATCAACTAGGATCAGCTACGAAGGGGAGGCCTGGAAGGGGAAAGGGTATCATGTCCCTCCAGAGACATGAGTCTGCCCTGTAGTGAGAGACAGGAAGTGTCCTCAATTAAATTTGAAGTTAACATCTCATCCCAGACAGGACTTTGAATAGTCAGTTTTCACAAGAAAGATGGAATCTGCCAAAGATGGTGGTACGGGACAAAAAAGAGTTTAGACAGAACTACTGAACTGCTTCCTGTTTATTCAGCCACTGAGATGAGATGTCTCCCTCTACACACTGGTTAAACATATACAGAGAGGAAAGGTGGAAGGATGAAAACTATAACAGTCACCTCTGGAGGTGCAATAACATGATTTTTAGTCTGTTTTTCAAGACCCTCCAATTTTTAAATTTTTCATTACTTAACATGTATTACTTGCACATTTTTTAAAAATCGATTTTAAGTGTCAAGAAAGACAGGGACTCATTGATGATAGATCTAAATCCTCAGAGCCTGGGTGGTGAAAAAGATGAAAGCCACCAGGCTCATTCTGAAACGGATGAGCCTGTATCGATGCATACAGTACAGAGCTGCAGTCTCCAACACGGCAGATGCTTCTCCAGGTGAGAGTAGTTTAAACATCCTCCAAACAGTATATTCCAAATTATGCCCTTGAAGTCCTCCAGGACACTTCTCACAAGCACTATTGTGAATTTATTTATTTTTTTAAATTTTTAAATTTTTTTATTGAAGTATAGTTGATTTACAATGTTAATTTCTGCTGTACAGCAAAGTAACTCAGTTATACACATGTATACTTTCTTTTTTATATTCTTTTCCTTTATGGTTTATTTGTGACTTTGAATGGAGAAAGATCAAGCCAACTCTGTTGCCATCGTCATCCTTTTGGACAAGTCGTTTATCAATTGATAAACACACACGTGCATATTTCCCTCTCCCTTCTCAAAATCCCATAGTCAAATATCTTAGTGTATAGCAAGGGTCCTGAGAGCATTGACCCTCTCCTGAGGCTCACTTACTCTCATCTGCCTGTCTGGAGTGGTAACACATCCATTAAACATAGAATGTCTAATCAAATTGACTAATGGCCACTTTGCCTAAAATTTTGTATTCAAATTTAGTAATTTTAAGCCATTTTTTAAAGCACATCTAGACTTATTTGGCAGTTCTAAGAACTGTTATCTAATTTCTTGAAAGATGGGATTGCTATTGTCCTTTGGGGTATCCCTTTCTCTATCATGTGGTTTTTATGGACTTTTTTGCCTCTCTAAAGGCTCTTTCTCCCAAATGTTAGGTTCCTGGCAATAAATTCCTAGCAAAACTGAGGAATTTCACACACTATTTATCAAATTAATCCTTTTTATTCCTCTTGCCTTATTCTTGCAGACCTATTTTTGTTTCCACTGTGTGCACCTGTGTATTCACGTATTTATTAACCACATTAGCATATACTCATAATTTATTTTATTTATGAATACTGACATTTTGACGAGAAGATTGAAGATGTGAGAGCTGGATGAATCATAACTGTTCTGAACAGCATTATTCATTTTTCAAGACCTATGGTTGATAAAAATAATAGTAGATTCTGAAATACAAAATGTCATTAATAAATGCACGTATTTCCAGAAAAATCTAGAATGTCCTTCCTCTTTTCCTATGTCATTTTATATGCATTAAATCCTTTATAAATCTCCAAGATGTCCCACTTTCCCTTAACTAATCATCTTGGGCACAGATTCTCACTTCTTTGGCCTTCCTTTGACATCTAGATATAGTTTCTAAAATTTTCCACATATGCTCTGGTTGTTTTGTGCATGTTTTCCTTATATATTTTTCTAGGTCTTAAACTATTTGTGTGCTGTGACCTTTTCTTAAAATTCTATTGTGTTTGTTACAGCACTGAGCAGTACTATTTCAACCAGGGCCTGGTTAATTCTTGTTGAGTGCAAGTGTTTTTCTTCAAGAAAGATTCCCAAGTTTACTTCCTTTTAAAATGAAAACTTGAATGTTCCAGATGAATTTATAGTGTATTTTATTTTTCAAAACATAAAATGCTTCTTATATTAAGAAAATAAGACAGGTATATTCTTTTGCTATCTAAATTTTCTTGTGAAATGTCAAATTTTCTTCTGCACATCAGTGTCAGGTGATTATTTTTAGAAGTCACAAACCAGAACAATTGTTGAAGGTTGGAAAGCAGTGCCAATGTATAAATGTGCTGATTTCTGTCACGAGTACGACTTTAGTCCTGTAACCGCACAATGCCACAGCCTTGACAGACACCCCAAATCCAATTAGATGTCATTTAAATACAAGTGCTATGGTCCTGCAAGAGAGGGAGAATCGGGAAATAACTCAGAATGGAGCAGTACATAGATTGGTTGAATGAAATCTAGTGGTGAAGTAGTTGGGCCGACAGTTCAGAATTTCACCAGCTCTGATCTAGAGACAAAGGTTAGTTAGGCGAGAGCTTACCTTGAATTTTGAGGACACCAGTTGTGAAATCAACCCCATTTACAGGGCATGGACTTGGCATCCCCAAATGCCCCAACACTAATGAAAGGAGTTCAGACTAGACACCTGGGCTGTGGGGAAAATGTTCTCAGGGTTTATAACTTCATATCTCATGAATGGATCAAAATCTCTGGTCCCTACCACCTCATCCAGCTGAGAAGGTTACTCCAAGTTTACTTGGTCTAGAGTAGCTAGAGATGGTCTAGAGATGGTCTAGAGTAGCTCTGAATGGCAAAGACCGTTACTGCTGAGTACACAAGCATCTAGGAAGATTTAGAATTAACCACTGAGATAATGAAATAAGTAAAGTTCATATGTTTGATTTTAAAGTATCATTAAAAAATTTTATTTATTTATTTTTGGCTGAGCTGGGTCTTCGTTGCTGCGTGCGGGCTTTCCCTAGTTGTGGTGAGTCGGGGCTACTCTTCATTGCGGTGCACAGGCTTCTCATTGTGGTGGCTTCTCTTGTTGTGGAGAACGGGCTCCAGTAGTTGTGGCACACGGGCTCAGTAGTTGTGGCTCACGTGGGCTTGTGGGATCTTCCCAGCATGTGGGATCTTCCCGGACCAGAGCTCGAACCCGTGTCCCCTGCATTGGCAGGCAGATTCTTAACCACGACACCACCAGGAAAGTCCTAAAGTAACTTACAATATAGTATAGATATGAAATTTGGCATAATTTTAATCTTTGGATTTAATTTTTAAAATATTTGGAGTGTGTAAGCTTTCTACTGCTGTCTCAACAAATTACAATAAATTTAGGGGCTTACTGTTCTTCCAGGCAAGGGGAGATGAAAGGGAAAAAGTCCACATTTTGTTGAGGTGTATTCTAGTGCAAACTGGTACTCAGGAGAGATGGCTTAGCCGCCTGACAGTCCAGCTGCCAGTACAAAAGTAAAATTCCCTTGTTGCTAGGGCATGTTGCTAAGAAACGACAGTGCTCTGTTGACAGGCAAGATTTTCCTGCTCTCCAGCCACCTCACGGTTTTCACCACTGCCATGGCAGGAGCTAATGCCCAAGGTCTCTGGAGAGCTATTTAGATCAGCAAAGGGCAGCCTTGCCTAGATGCAACGCTGTCGGACAGTCCTCACAAACTTCGGGTGTTTATAGTCTTAAGCATCCCCTCACCATAGTTGCTTCTTCACATGATCTTATTGATAAGCTCCCAGTGGGGACCTTCAGCAGCTGGCCTACTGAGTGTGTATCGACAACCACATATGTGGATGCTGACATACTGACACCCAATTTCACTTTTTATTTTTTTTTATAAATTTATTTATTTATTTTTGGCTGCGTTGGGTCTTCGCCCCTGCGCGAGGGCCCTCTCCAGTTGCGGCAAGCGGGGGCCACTCTTCATCGCGGTGCACGGGCCTCTCCCATTGCAGAGCACAGGCTCCAGACGCGCAGGCTCAGCAGCCGCGGCCCATGGGCCCAGCCGCTCCGAGGCATGTGGGACTCTCCCAGACCAGGGCCCGAACCCGCACCCCCCGCACCGGCAGGCAGACCCCCAACCACTGCACCACCAGGGAAGCCCCAATTTCACTTTTATATCAAAAAATAACTCCATTCTTGAAAACATTCTTCATTCTTAACAAAGTGACTTTGTTTTCTTTGTAAACAAGTGGGTTTGAAATCATATCAAACCACTACGTAACACCTCTGCTGCATTGCTCCAATTCCAGCTGGAGATTTCTCTATCTTCAAGGGTTCCAGTGATTAGATTGGGTCCACCCAGATAATCCAAGATAACGTTCCCATTTTAAGGCCTATAACCTTAATGACATCTGCAAAGCCTCTTTGCCATGTTCACAGGTTCCAGGGGTTAGGATGTGGTGCATCTTTGGGAGGCCATTACTCAGCCTACCACACTGAATAGTTAGTTTAACTGGAAGGTATAAGAGTAATTTATGGGCTTCCCTGGTGGCGCTGTGGTTGAGAGTCCGCCTGCTAATGCAGGGGACACGTGTTCGTGCCCCGGTCCGGGAAGATCCCAGATGCCGCGGAGCGGCTGGGCCCGTGAGCCATGGCCGCTGAGCCTACACATCCGGAGCCTGTGTTCCGCAATGGGAGAGGCCACAACAGTGAGAGGCCGGCGTACCGCAAGTAGTTTATTAAGCCTATAAACAGCATTGGAATATTTAAGAGGAATTAAGGGTTCTCATAAATTGAACTTGCTAGATTTACATGTGATATTTAAATAAATGCTTGCCAATTTTTTTAGGTCATAGAACACAAAGAAAATGATAATAGTTGCACAGTAACCTGTGATATAGTGATTTATAATAAATATATATATTTTGGTCTTCAGCCATGGTTCCTGACTCACAGCTCCCAAAACCCTTGGAATTGCCTAGGCAGTAAGAGCAATGGGAGCATCTTTTGTTACTATATATATATATGTATTTTTTGCCCTAAAATCGCTTCAGGGACTCAAAGATGAAATGGATGTCTTATTATTCAAGTCCCTTTCGATCACAGCTGAGTTTATGTTAATGAGATGGGTTTTGGAAATCCCCTCAAGTTGGAGGGATGGTTGCCAGGGGAATCAACCATGTGGTTAGAGGACTGGAACTTTCAGTTCCACCCCTAACTTCCACTGGAGGGTGAGTCAATCACCAGTGGTCAATGATTTAATCAATTGTGCCTACATAATGGAGCTTCCATAAAAATTCCAAAAGACAGGGTTCAGAGAGTTTTCAGGTTGGTGGACTAGAATGCATTCGCATGTCAGACCCCAAACTCCATGGAGACAGAAGCTCCTGCATTCAGAGTCTCACCCCGTGTATCTCTTCATTTGGCTGTTCATTCGTATCCTTTAATATTCTTTGTAATAAACCAGTAACCTAGTGAGTAAACTGGTTCCCTGAGTTCGGTGAGCCTCTCTAGCAAGTTAAGCAAACCCAAGATGGGGTCTTGGGAGCCTCTCATTTATAGCTGTTGGGTCAGAAACAAGGTAACAACCTGGACTTATGATTGTTGTCTGAAGTGGGGCAGGCTTGTGGGATTGAGCCCTTAACCTGTGGGATCTAATGCTAACTCCAGATTAGCGGCAGAATTGAGTTAAATCTGTGGGACACCTTGCAAAGGTCCATGCAGAACTGAGTGAATTGCTTGGTGGTGTGGGAAAAAACACACATTGGAAAACCCCAACCCAAGCAAATCCCCTTTGGTGTGTGGCTATGGTTGTTCCCATTTCAGCTCTTGCACTAAAATGATTCTGTTCACTTTTCTTATATTCAGTCTGTCAGTCCTTCCAATGTCAAAACCAACTCCTACCTCCTATGACCCCCACTTTGTTTTCATTTTATTCAAGACTGAGATGATTTCTCTTCATTCCAAATAATCCAATTCTTAGCTGGCAAGCAGCTGACAACTTCCCATAATAAGTAAAAGTCAATCCCACCCAAGCAAATTTTCCATGGGCCCCTCTCTCTCCAAATATCAGGGCTCCATGGTCACTGGATGGCCAAGACCGCCATGACAAACACATAAGTCATTCCCAGGGAGATTTGGTCATCCCTGGCTTTTAAAGGAAAAACTACTTCTCTTCTGTGCTCTACTACCCTACCACACTCACAATATTCTGACACCAAAGGTGTGGGTTTTCTACACCAAGCAATTCAGTGACACCAGCTGGGTGTGCTACAATTCAACTCAATTCTGACACTATATACATCAGATTCCACAGGTTAAGGGCTCAGTCCCACAAGACTGCCCCACCCCCCCTTCAAATGCCAATCATGAGTCCAGGTTGTCGCCTGTACTTCTGGTCAACCGGCTATAAATCGAAGGTTCCCACAACCCTCTCCTCAGGTTCAATCATTTGCTAGAATGACTCATAGAACTCAGGAAAAGTTTGCTTATGACATTCCTTGTTTATTATAAAAGGATATATCTCAGGAACAGCCAGATGGAAGAGATACAAAAAATGGGGGGGCAGAGCTTCCATGACTTCTTCAAGTGTATCACCCTCCCAGCACCTCCCCATGTTCACCAACCTGGAAGGTCTCTGAACCTCCTGCTTCAGGAATTTTTTATGGAGGCTTCGTTACATAGGAGTGATTGATTGAATCATTGGACATCATTGATTAAACTCAATCTACTGCCTCTTTCCCCTCCCCAGAGGCTAAAAGTTCCAACTCTCTAATCACGTTTGGTTCCCCTCTGGCAACCAGCTTCCCCTCCTACTTGGGTGGTTATCTGGGGCCTTTCCAAAAATCATCTCATAAACAAACTCTGGTGTGGTTGAAAGGGGCTTGCTGCGAAAAACAGAAGATGGTCCTTTAGACTTTGCTATTCAATCTCATCACTTAAGAAATTAAAAGCATTCTAAGAGCTGTTCCAGAAGCAAAGGGAGGAAGACTAAATATGTATTTCTTAATATATTATAATATCAGAGGCGGAAATCCCAGTATGGTGAGTTCATAGCAAGGAAGGATAATAGAAGAAAAAGTACAGGGGAGATTTAGCTATTATTATACTTATTTTATTTATTTATTTATTTTAAAAATAAATTTATTTATTTTATTTTATTTATTTTTGGCTGCGTTGCATCTTCCTTGCTGCATACGGGCTTTATCTAGTTGTGGTGAGCAGGGCCTACTTTTTGCTGCGGTGCACTGGCTTTTCATTGCGGTGACTTCTCGTTGCAGAGCATGGACTCTAGGCACGCAGGCTCAGTAGTTGTGGTGCACAGGCTTAGCTGCTCCGTGGCATGTGGGATCTTCCTGGACCAGGGCTCGAACCCATGTACCCTGCATTGGCAGGCGGATTCTTAACCACTGAGCCACCAGGGAAGCCCTATACTTATTTTAGAGATGAGAAAACAAACTTAGAAACTTGCTCAAGATTATATATCCAAGATTACATCAGTAAGTGATGAAGGAACAATTCAGTTCTGGAGCTTAAGCCCTTCATACAACTGTACCTCTGGAGGGTGGGATGATATTGTAGAATTGTAAGACTAAAAACATAGGTTGAGACCATATCTGAAGGGCCTTGTGAAATGTGAAATAAAATGAAGTCACATATGTCAAGTGGTTTTAAAGTGGACCTGGGAGGATATCAAAGAGTGGACCTTACACACGTCCTTTGAACTGGACCAAACCACAAATATTCCAAGGACTCTGCAAGAACACCTGCAACTTGTCACAGCAACAGACTTTTTTTTACCTCCCTCTAGTGGTAGCTT
>NW_020838005.1:3562540-3600192 GCF_003676395.1 Aethalodelphis obliquidens
TTCTTTTTTTTTTTTTTTTTGCGGTACGCGGGCCTCTCACTGTTGTGGCCTCTCCCGTTGCGGAGCACAGGCTCCGGACACGCAGGCTCAGCGGCCATGGCTCACGGGCCCAGCCGCTCCGCGGCATGTGGGATCTCCCCGGACCGGGGCATGAACCCTTGTTCCCTGCATCGGCAGGCGGATTCTCAACCACTGCGCCACCAGGGAAGCCCTGGGGTCTCTTTTATAAGAGCACTACTCCCATCCATCAGGGCTCCATCTTCATGGTGTAATCACCTCCCAAAGACCCCTCTTCCAAATACTATCACATTGAGGATGAGATTTCAACATATGAATTGCGGGGGAACATAAAGTCTACACCAGTTGGTTAATAAGCAGGACTAAAAAGAGTCATTCTTCTTATGCTTGTCACTTGGCCTTCGTACCCTGGCTATCAGCCATCAGTATCTGCCATGCTGAGGATCAATGGACTAAAAAATGCCATGAGGACATTATCTCCGTGAGAGAAACATCATTTTACTGTTCCACTATGCATATATATAATTTGATTCATCCATGGCAAACATGACACCAATGGCACCCAGTTCAAATGAGCCTTGATGAAAATCCAATGCCTTATGCAGTGGAATCCTCTGCCAATAACAGAAGATGCTGATAACTTCCTGTTGCTCATCAATTCCTTGTCTCCATATCTGATTAGTAATTAATGTGAAGATTGTTCTGTTCCCTGCTGAGAACACAGGATGCACATTTGCTAGAGGCTTCAGAACTATTCTAATAAGTTTCTGCTAATAGACAATAGCTATCTTAACATATTTAATTATATTTGCTATAAAAGCATGAGATGTGCAGTACTTAATGTGCACTACTTTAGTTTTCGCAAGCTTTCCCACGAACAGCAACCAAAATTAAATGCCTATCACATCAATTAGTAATCACTTGTCAGATCCACCAAAAACTGTATTTTTCTATAATGGTAGCCTGCTTCAGAACTCCTGCAGGGAGTTCCTATAAGACTATCTCCTTTCCCATCCTTTATTTCCTTCTGCAGAAAAAAAGCGTTGTGGGTTTTCTTTAATATTTTTTTTTACAGCAAATTAGCTTGCTTTCTCAATAACTGAATACTCATAACTGAGTTCCATAATAAAACAATTCTTGCTGTATGAAAGAAAAAAGTCAAGGAAAAGAAAGAAAGAAACAAATGTGAGCAGAAATTAAAAGGAAGAGAGGGCTTCCCTGGTGGCGCAGTGGTTGAGAGTCCGCCTGCCGATGCAAGGGACGCAGGTTCGTGCCCCAGTCTGGGAAGATCCCACGTGCTGTGGAGCGGCTGGGCCCGTGAGCCATGGCCGCTGAGCCTGCGCGTCCGGAGCCTGTGCTCCGCAACGGGAGAGGCCACAACAGTGAGAGGCCCGCGTACCGCAAGGAAAAAAAAAAAAAACTACAGTGAGATATCACAACACACTTACCAGAATGGATAAAATGAAATAGATGAACAATACTGAGTACTTTTTGAGGCTGTAGAAAAATGGAATTCCCAATAAGGGAATTGGCAATGGGTAAATTCCCATGATAATGGGAATCTAAAATAATGCAAACACTTGGAAAATTGTGATTCTAAATCTTCCCCTGTAACAGCCATTCCACTTCTGAGTACATACCTAAGAAAAAACAGTGCATTTAAACATTAAAAGACTAGCACATCTATACAGGAATTTCTTTCCAGTATTTCTTGGGAAATGGCTTTTCCAATTCCAAGAAAATCAGTTGAGAGGAGTGACATCATCAGAATGGCAATATCAGAGTTTTCTCTCATCTTCCAACCAAAGAACACCTACTTTGACAATTACCCACAGATGAGTGAGTCTTTGTGGAAATCCAAGAGCCCAACAGAGAAGTGCCAGCACACTGTCAGAGAGGACAAAAGAATCCAAGACCGGATGCACTGAAGACAGTAAGAGGAACAGTTTTATGTTACCTACATAACCCCTTCCACAAAGTGGCGCACTTCAGTCCTAGAGAGATTTATTGGCCAGCGATTATTTCCACAGGGGAAAATGAGAGTGTGCGAATGAACACCCAGGTTCCCCAGTTGTGCAGCATGCTTCCAAGGAAGCCCATCTCTTTATCATCCTATTCAGAACACGGAGTCATGAAAAGCTCAACTGAGGGGTGGTCTGTGGCTAGAAACAGAGCAGGGTTTGGAACAGAATGTATCAAGGGGATGCAGATTCTACCAGGAAGCCCTTCCATGAATTGTGGGGGAACTTCACCTGCAGATCCTCCCACCTGGCCCACAGGCACCCCCAATGCTCCACGTATCTATCACACACACACATACATTGCCGTGGTCAGTTCTCTGTGTGCTCCTCCACAGTGGTGAGAGTGTAAACCTCTGTAGAGAGCTACTGAGCACAGCAGAAAGCCAGCCTGACTCTGCAAGACTGGGAGGAAGTACACAAACCTGAGAACTCAAAACGTCACTACTGAAAATAAACATAAGGCTGTCAGCACTCAGCCTGGCTTTGCATGCATACAACATTAAGAATTCCCCCTCAACGGGGCTTCCCTGGTGGCGCAGTGGTTGAGAGTCCGCCTGCCGATGCAGCGGACACGGGTTCGTGCCCCGGTCCGGGAAGATCCCACATGCCGCAGAGCGGCTGGGCCTGTGAGCCATGGCCGCTGAGCCTGTGCGTCCGGAGCCTGTGCTCCGCAACGGGAGAGGCCACAACAGTGAGAGCCCCGTGTACCGCAAAAAAAAAAAAAAAAAAAAAAAAAAGAATTCCCCCTCAAGAGGGAACAAGAAATGTGGGACAGGTGTATCCATGGAAAAGTTCTGAGAAGGTATCTGAATCCCTAACAGGGATAACAGAAGGTATTTCTCTCCTGAAGCAAATCCATGAAGACTGGAGGAGGCGAGTGTTTCTTCAAATGCAAAGACAGCAATGTGAGACTGCTAAGGAACATGAAAAATCAAAGAAACATGACACCAACAAAGCAACATAATAATTTTTCAATAACTGACCCCAAAGAAATGGAGATCTGGAATCGACCTGATAAGGAATTCAAAATAGTTGTTTGAAGGAAGCTGTGAGCTAGAAGAAAACACAGAAAGATAATTCAAAGAAATCAGGAAAACTATACTCAAATAAAATGAGTTTAACAGAGAGATAAAAATCATTAAAAGGAACCAAACAGAAATTCTAGAGCTGAAGAATACAATAACTGAAGTGAAAAATGTAACATTAAATGCACCAACATTCAAATTATAGGGGTCCCGGAAGAAGAAGAGAAAAAGAAAGGGACTGAGAAAATATTTGAAGATTATAGTTAAAAACTTCCCTAATATGGGAAAGGAAATAGTCAAGTCCAGGAAGTGCAGAGAGTCCCATACAGGATCAATCCAAGGAGAAACACGCCAAGACACATATTAATCAAACTATCAAAAAGGATCTCATTCAGATACGATGGAGAAATTATAACCTTTACAGGCAAGGAAAAGCTAAGGGAATTCAGCACTACCAAACCAGCTTTACAACAAATGCTAAAGGAACTTCTCTAGGCAGGAAACACAAGAGAAGGAAAAGACCTACAATAACAAACCCAAAACAGTTAAGAAAATGGTAATAGGAATATACATATTGATAACTACCTTAAATGTAAATGGATTAAATGCTCCAACCAAAAAACATAGACTGGCTGAATGGATACAAAAATGTAATACAGGACTTCCCTGGTGGCGCAGTGGTTTAGAATCTGCCTGCCAAGGCAGGGGACAAGGGTTCAAGCCCTGGTCCGGGAAGATCCCACATGCCGCAGAGCAACAAAGCCCGTGAGCCACAAAACTACTGAAGCCCGTGCTCCTAGAGCCTGTGCTCTGCACCAAGAGAAGTCACCGCAGTGAGAAGCCCATGCACCACAATGAAGAGTAGCCCCTGCTCACCTTGACAATGAAGACCCAACGCAGCCAAAAATAAAATTAATTAATTAATTAAAAAACATGTAATACAGGAACATCAACAACAGACTGAATCAAGCAGAAAAAAAAATATGTGAAGCTGAAGACAGATCATTTGAAATTACCCAGTTAGAGGAGAACAAAGGAAAAGTCAATAAAAACGAGTGAAGTAAGTCTATGTGAATTACAGGACACCATTAGAGAAACAATCTACAGAATTATTGGAGAAGAAGGGGAAGAGAGGGAGAAAAGGATAGAAAGCTTATTTAAAGAAATAATGAATAAGAACTTCACAAAGCCGGGGAGAGATTTCGCTATTCAAGTTCATGAAGCTCATAGGTCCCCTCCCCCCAAATTTCACAATATTATATGTTAATCATATCATAATAAAGCTTGAAAAAAATTAGTCAAGAAAAATAGGGCAATATATTATAATTCTCCTGCAAAAATGAAAGCTTCACAATAAACATAAACACATTGCTGATTGGAAGGGATTCACTGAATCAGGTCTACAACAAGAACAGAAACGGGCAAGAACAGGAGTCCAAAGTTAAGGGCATCATTTCCTGGAACTACTACAGTAGTATGTAGCAGGAAATCTGTCATAATTTAATCAATCTGTCAGGCTTGTAGTTATTGCCATGTTAAAGTGTGTGTTTGTGACCCGGTCTGCATCTTTGTAAATTAAATAAACATAAGTAAATGTACATTCATAGAATACTTTACAAATCCTATTAGTGGCATTCCAAGAAACAAAAAATTTTAGAAGCAAAGTAAGTGCTGATATTGGCAATATTGACATGGAATTCTGTGTCGAGCTGTTAATCTTGCCAGGCCATCTGAATGTTAAACATTTCATATTGGACTTAGCAAAGTGAGGTCAGTGGTGACACTGACAAGAACATTGTTGGTGGGATAGCAGGGGGAAACCTCAAATGGAGGCAGCCTTATTGAGGAATTGTAGCTGTGATTATGGGCAACTCTTTTTTAGAGTTTGCTGGAAGGAGAGTCTAGAAAATGTATGGTAGCTGGAAAGGTATGTGGGGAGAAGAAAATACACAGCATTCGCCTTCATCTCTTTCCTCCTTTCTAACACAATTCTGGTTTTGCTGAGGACTATACTCCTTGCCCATCTCCAAAGATGGCCCTCATTAAGCTGACTCAGTAGTGATAACCCCATCATTCCTCTTGCCAGTGACTGGTTTAGGGACAAGAAGTCCTAAGCCATTGGAGGCTCATAAGAGTTGAGAAGAGGTATCCTGGTAGCTTCTGGGACAAAAGCTTCCTTACTCTTATTAAAGATCCACAGATAAGTCTCACACTAAAAAAAGACAAATGTCACAAACATAGCAAAGTATTTATATCCAGAATCAACTAGGAACTTCTATACGTCAGGCAAAAAAAAAGGCAAACAATCCCAAATGTGGACAATCGATAAAAGAGATGAACAGGTAATTCATAGAACAGGAAACACAAATAGTAAATACGTGAAAACTTTAAGTCTGACAATATCACGTATCACTGAGCAACAGTTACTTATGTTCTCATGTGAGGCTATAAGCAGGTACCATCAGTTTGTAGAAAAATTGGGCATTATCTTGTAAAGTTGAATTTGCATAACGTATTACCCAAAATTCCATCCCTATGTAAATACTGAGACACTCTTGCACACATACAAAGGGAGATATATGCAAGAAGGAGGAACCATGTGAAGGAAAATAATTTATTCTGCCTTAGAAAAATTGGGCAACAATTCATAGAAATGGTAAATGTTAACCAAACTGCTAAAGTCTCTGTTTCCCAGTTTCTTTAGTCTCCAAATAGTATAATTATTTACTCATCACTTAACTGGAAAGAGCATGAACTTCAGAGTCAGACAATCCTTATTCTAAGCCCTGGTCCTAAGCCCATGTGACTTTAACAAATTATGTAATTATTTGTGCCACAGTTTCCTCATTTGTAAAGGCTAAAATAATAAAAAGTTTGTGTCTATGAGTGTAAGCTATAAAGGAGGTCCATAGCTTTCATCAAATTTCCAAAACAGCCCATCTCTAAAAATGTTAAGGATTGTAGTCTTAGATAGTTGAGTATTTACTTAACAAACTGGGGAAATTTTCAGTGCAATGCATGGCGTGTGAGCCTTCAAGATGCCTCTGCAGAATAGCCATGATTACTCTTATGTCAGAGGGATGCTCTGTTTTAGTGTGTGGGGATGTCTTTATTTCCACCTCACGCAGGCTCTATGAAATTAAAAAAAGAACAACCATAAATATTTTAGTTAAGAGATAATCCCATTCTAGATTCACTTACAGGCAAAAAATTAGGTTTTATGATTGTACGCGATTTTATCACCCAGTTTTACTGTATGGCCTGCTGCTGAGCCCCCAGGGGGAAAGCCTTTTGATCATTAAATGTTACAAGAGACATCATAGCATAGCAAGGAAGAGAGACTATGAATCATGTTATATTACAGAAAGAGATGGCTTGTTCCCCACCAAGAAGGCACACTGAGCAACAAACGAACAGCAGAGGGATAAAGTACAGGCCTGACGAGTATAAACCTCCCACCCCTGTGAACACAGCTGAGCCACAGACTTTCCTTTTCACTGACCTTTTTGGCCGAGACAAGCAGCAGATTAATTGGTGATCTGCTCCAGTTCATCAACCCATCACCCACAAGGGTCATCATCACCCTTAGCATCCTGCTGAATGACAAATAGACAGATGACCTACCTGTCAAGTGCATACGATGTCGTGTCCTTTAGTAATGTTACCTCTTATAAATCAGAACTCTAGGTTTCAAGTGACGTGAGATTAGTTATAGTAGTGAGAACTGCAAAAGTTCCTCATGAGTGACTTCTTTCAAATCCTTGCACTGAAAGACTTGACCAAACTTCCCATGGCTTTCAGTAGCCTAGGACCATGTCCCTGGGATGACCTAGCCTCCTTCCCCTTGAGCCAGGTCAGGAAAAGCTCAAGGTGTAAACCCTTCCACCGTCCCTTCGAGATGTGTAGGCATCTCCTATGACACAGGAAAGTCTGCCTCAAGGACCTGAAAGCCATTCCTTTGAAATGCAGTCTTTAGAAAGGAAGGGGTCTCTGCCTCCAGTCTCTATGGGAAGGTAGAAGCCTAACTTCCATAAATGTCAGTCAGCAGACACACACACTACCTACTCACATCCACGGTGGCCAGCCCTCTTACTCATTTTTTGTAACTTTTCACTTTCTTTCTTTTTTTTTTTTTTTTTGGCGGTATGCGGGCCTCTCACTGTTGCGGCCCCTCCTGTTGTGGAGCACAGGCTCCGGACACGCAGGCTTAGCGGCCATGGCTCACGGGCCCAGCCGCTCCGCGGCATGTGGGATCTTCCCGGACCGGGGCACGAACCCGCATCCCCTGCATCGGCAGGCGGACTCTCAACCACTGTGCCACCGGGAAGCCCACTTTTCACTTTCTGGATTGCTCAAGCCTCCTCCCCCTATCACTTCTCCCGTCTCCCTCATTCTCCCTTTAAAATGCCCAGTCACCTCCTGCAAATCAGGGTGGAGCTCAGCTCTTCCCCTACTGCAGCAGTTACAGAATGAAATCATTTTTGATCGCCTCTCTAACTAACATCTAGTTTTATTCATCTTTGACAGTGGCTTGTGCAAAATGGGAGCACATTGGATCACAGAATCCAAAGAGGGTGCTACTAGCCCTACCCCAGGAAGGATGAGGGTGCAAGACCTCATCTTCAGTGGGAACTGGAGTCCTCACATTCTGCTTCTTGTCTCTGCTTTGCCCAGCACGGGGTTTCAACACTTTTTCACAGCTCACAGTGCCACGGTACCACTGTCCTTCATTTATTTAGCAGACCACGCTGAAAACCTATTTTGTCAAGCACTATGCGTCAGGAATAGAAGATTCACTGAAAAAGATAGAAAAGGATCTGCCTTCAAGATCAGACACCCTAAACCCTCATACACTATTGGTGGGAATATAAGTTGGTGCAGCTACTATGGAAAACAGTATGGAGGTTCCTCAGAAAACTAAAAATAGAATTACTATATGAGGAACCTCCATACTGTTTTCCATAGTAAACAGTTATATTCCCACCACTATTCACAAAGCAGAAATAGAGACACAAATGTAGGGAACAAACGTATGGATACCAAGGGGGAAAGAGGGGGTGGGATGAATTGGGAGATTGGGATTGACATATATATCCTATTGATACTATGTATAAAATAGGTAACTAATGAGAACCTACTGTATAGCACAGGGAACTCTACTCAGTGCTCTGTGGTGACCTAAATGGGAAGGAAATCCAAAAAAGAGGGGATATATGTACATGTATAGCTGATTCACTTTGATGTACAGTAGAAACTAACACAACATTGTAAAGCAACTATACTCCAATAAAAATAAAAAGTAAATAAATATTACATAAGCCAATGATAACAACCAAAAAAGAATTACTATATGATTCAGCAATCTCACTCCTGGGCATATATCCAGACATAACTCTAATCCAAAAAGATACATGCACCCCTATGTTCCTAGCAGTACTATTCACAATAGCCAAGCATGGAAACAACCTAAATGTCCATCGACAGATGAATGGATAAAGAAGATGTGGTACCTATATACAATGGAATATTACTCAGCTATATAAAAAAAAGAAACAACGCCACTTGCAGTAGCATGGATGCAGCTAGAGATTATCATACTAAATGAAGTAAGTCAGAAAGAGAAAGACAAATATCATATGATATCACTTATATGTGGAATCTGAAAGATGACACGAATGAACCTATCTACAAAATAGGAACAAACTCACGGACATAGAGAACAGACTGGCAGTTGCCAAGGGGGAGGGGCTTGGGGGAGGGATGGAGTGAGATGTTGGGGTGAGCAGATGTAAGCTATTATATATAGAATGGATAAACAACAAGGTCCTCCTGTATAGCACGAAGAACTATATTCAGTATCCTATGATAAACCTTAATGGAAAAGAATATTTAAATAGATATACCGGAGTCACTTTGCTGTACAGCAGATATTAACACATTTTAAATCAACTATGCTTCAATTAAAAAATAATTGTTAAAGAGGAAAAAAATCATACACCCTAGAAGAGGAAACAAATTTTGAATAAGAAAACAGATAACTATAGGGTGTGGTAATTGTCATGAAAGAAATAAGTAGAATCAGATGACAGAGAGAAACTGAGTGAAACGGTGCCTATTACAGCTAGGTCAGGGAAGGTGTCTCTCTTATTTTTTCTTCTTCTTTTTTTTAATTAAAAAAATTTTTGTTGAAGTATAGTTGATTTAAAATGTTTCAGGTGTACAGAAAGTGATTCAGTTTTAGCGGAAGGTGTCTTTTTGGGGGTCCCATGTAGACTGAAGCTTAAAGGAGAGATGCCCAGCAAGATGTGAGCAAGGGGAAAAGCCCTAAGACAAAAACATAGGGACAGCAAGGTGTCTGGAGTGCCTGGAACATGTGAGCAACGGAGATGTACAAGGTGAGCTTGGAGAATAGGCAGGAGCCCCGCTATGGATTCCGAAGAATTTGTTTTTTATTCTGAATGTAATGAGGAGCCATTGAAGCTTTTTTCCCCAAATTAAGTTTTTCAATTGGGGTGAAATTCGCACAACAAAATTCATCATTTTAAAGTCCACAATTCAGTAACATTTAATACATTCACAATGCAACCACCACCTCTTGCTAGTTTCAAAACATTTTTATAACCCCAAAAGAAAACTCTGTACCCATTAAGCAGTCAGTCCAAATCCTCTCCTATCCCCAGCCCCTGGCAACCACCAGTTTGCTTCCCGTCTCTACGGATTTGCCTAGTCTGGATATTTCATAAAAATGGAATCATCCAATACAAGCCCTCTGTGTCTGGCTTCTTTTACATAGCATAAATCTTTCAAAGTTCATCGAGGTCATAGTCCGTATCAGTACTTCATTCCTTTTTAAGGCTGAATAATATTCCATTGTGTGGACATAATGTATTTGGTTTATCCATTCATCCATTGATGACATTTGGGTTGTTTCCACCTACTGGTTATTGTGCATAGCGCTGCTATGAACCCTCATGTCTATGTAGGGAACAGCCATCCCTCAAAGTTCCTGCTTAACTAACTCCAGGAAATGTCTGGCCTGCCACTGTGTTTAATTCCAATAAGAGATTATCTCACAGGGGATAAAAAGTGATGAAACTGTATGTTGTTCCTAGTTGAACCCAAGCAGCCTCTGAGAATGTTTAGTTATTTATGGAAATTTGGAAGTACTTGGGCTTTTAGAGCAAAACCAGCTTCATAGCTTTCTAGTATTTATTTGATATTTTTTTAGAGAGCATTACTAAAACGAGCTTTTTTGAATGTTCTCTGTGAAATGCTGTTCACAGGTTCGGGGGGGAAATTTCATTCTCTCAGTGACAGATTGTGGACAAAATGGAGGTTTCTTTATTTCCCTATAAAGTTCTTACTTAAGAAACTTGTCTTCTAATTATGCTTAATTATTGTTTCTCAAATCAGTTCTTCTATAAACTGTTTTATAGAAGTCATTTAAAAATTAAAAGATAAAATGGAAAAGATGAAGCCATAAAAATCATGGGTTAAATATAAGCAAGTCCCTTTATTTCTTTAGGTTCTAGAGAGACTGCTCTAGTTTTCTAAAATAAGGGGCTGGATTTCCTATGAGCAAAGGATTGCTGCCTAAATGTTATGGCTTTTCTTAATCTATAACTGGCTTTTCTGGGCAGACGGGATCAAAATGTGGATGTTCTACCTGCTCCTCGCTGGAACCAACCCTGTGGAATTAGGACCTCGCTCCTAGCTAAGACCAATCTAGGACCATCACTTTGGGCTTCTCAAGGATCTTTCCAGCAGTTATCCCTTCTTTCTTTGCCATCATATTCCCCTCTATGTGGAATCCTCTGAATGTACTCTAAACTTCTATTTGTTCTATCTTAAAAACCACCCTAACTTTTCCCTTCACCCTTTGGGTACCACTCTATTTATCACCTTCTCTTAGCACTTAACACCTTGAAAGTGACTGCTATCTCCAATTTTTCTCCTTCCATTCTCTCTTGAAACTATTCTCATCAGATTTTTGCACTCCACTCAACTCTATCAAAATTGCTGTTATCAAGTTCATGGATGACCTTCATGCTGCTACATTCAGTAATCAATTCTCAATCTGCACATTATTTGACAGAATTCATCACTTCCAACCCTTTGAAACACTTTCTTCACTTCCAAGACAATACACACTTCTGGTTTCCTTCTACTTCAATAGTCATGAATACTTAGCATTTTCTTTTTTTTGTTTTTGGTCCCTTTTCATCTCCCTGACCTTTCAATGTTGGAGAATTCTAGGAACATTCTGCCTAGAATGTCATCATCTCTGTATACTCCCTATTTTGATGTTTGCATCTACTCTCATGACCTATATGCTGACAGCTCCAAAATTTGTATCCTCAGCTTAGACCTCTTCCCAAAACTCTTTTGTATATCCCACTGCTTCCTCAAACTTACTATAAAATTATCGAATAGGCATCTCAACACATACAAAATTGAAGTCTGCTCTTTCTTCTCTAAACTACCAGCAGCTTTCCCCATCTCATAAATTATAACTGCATCCTTCTAATGGCTCTGGCCAAAAAGAACTTGGAGTTATCCTTCCTTCCTCTCTTTTGCTCACATCCCACATTCAGCCCTCCAGCAAATCTTTGGGCTTACCTTCAAATTATATGCAAAAGCTGGCCTCCTCTTATCACCACCACAGCTTCCACCTTGATCTAAGCCACCTTCGTCCTTGCCTGGATTGTTGTAAAAACTTCCTAACTCATTTCCCATGTCCAACCTTGTCCTCCTATAGTCTGCTCTTGACACAATAGCCAGAGTGAGTTCGTTAAACTCTGTGAGACCTTTTTTAGCCTGCTCAAAAATGCTCCAATTTCTTCCTGTCTTACATTAAGTAAGAGCCTAGGGTGTCACCTTGGCAGCAAATTCTCTACATGATTGAGTCACCCAATCAACCTTCCAGATCTCATCTCCGACTATGCTTCACACATGCACGCTGGGCTCCAGCAGTACCAGTCCCCGTGCACTTAGAAATTGCTCTTAGAAATGCTGATGTGGGTGATAAAATATGGCCACAAATTCTTTGAGACTCTTCTGAAATGGCCCCTGAAAGATTTCCACATCCTAGTCTACGAATGAATATTATCCTCCACGGCAAAAGGGATTTTTCAGATGTAATTACGATCTTGAGATGGAGAGAATATTCAGGATTATCCCAGTGGGTCCAATGTAATCACAGGGGTCCTTATAAGAGGGATGCAAGTCAGAGTGAGAGAAGAAAATGTGACAACCCTCGTACACCTCCAGTGGGAATGAAAATGGTCCAGCCAATTTGGAAAAGTGTTTGGACCTTTCTTAAAGTTAAATCCTCACCTACCACATGACCCAGACATTCCACTTCATGTTACTCACCCAAGAGAAAATAACTATTATTTTCATAAAAATGTTTATTTAAAAATGTTCATAGCAGATGGATTCATTCACAATAGCTAAAAACTTGAATCTAACCAAACATTCCTCAATAGGCAAAAGGATAAATAACTATGGATATACACAAAACCATGAATGAATCTCAAAATCATTTTTTAAAAACGTAATCTGACATATAGTGATCAAAAAGCATATTAGTAGATGCCTGGGGCCAGGTGTGGAGAAAGAATATATGGCAGAGGGACCTAGGGGGGCTTTTGAGGGTAACAGGTATATTCTGTCTTGATCGTGGCAGTGGTTTTCCGAGTGTGTGCCTCTGTCAGAGCTCACTGAATTACATTTTAAATTGATAAAGTTTATTGTACATAAATCATAGCTCAATAAAGTTGATTTCTGAAATATTCGTAGGAAGGAAGGAATGCAGAATGTGACAAAACAATCTAACTACATCACAAATGTATGAAACAACCTCACTGAAAGGGATGGGGGGAAAAGTGCTGATTTAAGTAACTCTGAAAATGCGTGTACTTCATAAGACTAAAGGTAAAAGAAACTGCACATAAGCACTGCAGTCTTGTTGGTAAAGTTATTTCTCACAAGGGTATGGGTTAATATTTCTACTACTGCTATACATGTATACCAGAATTGAACAATTAAATAAATGAATGACAGTTGGTTGGAGCTGGCTTTCTCACCGTTGGAATGGAAGGTTACAGGTAAGCTAGGATAAAAGGCTAGAATGATCTACATGATAATGGATTACAGTTGGTGACATCAGTAGGAATTCATGTTTAGCTTAACGTAATTACAGATGGTTACACATAGAAATATAGATATGTGCACGTATATGGCTAGCGTACACACATATATTTTCTTGCTCTATCAGCTGAGAGGAACTAGAAGGAATGATGCTCGGTATAGTGTCCAGATTTTGGTTTCTAATATCCTCCAATAAAAGGAACCAGGATTCATTGAAATGACTAATCCTATGGCTGTAGCAGAAGATACCCATGATAAGCCTTGGAATGGCAGAAAGTGAGGAAGTGCTAAAACAAACAAACAAACAAAAGCCTACATTGAAGGGGGTACGTCAAAGGGACACAAGAGCCAACTGAAAGGGCTCCCAAGCACCGAAGGTGGAACCTTTTGGGCAACATAGAGTTACTTCTTTTTTCTTTTGGCCACATCACCTGGCACGTGGGTTCTTAGTTCCCTGACCAGGGATCAAACCCACACCCCCTGCATTGGAAGCACAGAGTCTTAACCACTAGACAGGCAGGGAAGTCCCTAGAGTTACACTTTAATCCAATGTATAAAATAATGAGTCCATACGGATATAAATACAAATAATTGAATAAATAAATAAATGGGGATGAACAGACAAACTTCCCGTGCAGAAGAATTTCAAATAATTGATGTAGATACTCTGCCCTCAAGGGGATGCAGCATAACTCTCCTTAAGTGTGGGCTGCACATAGTGACTTCCTCTCAGAGAGTCCAGTATCAAAAGAGGAGAAAAAGAGTAACTTTAAAAAGAAAGAGTAACTTTAAAAAGAAAACTGACAACACTACCTCAGCCAGGTGATCAAACTTAACATCAATGTGGTTAAGTCACACTCATAGTATGAAGCCGTGATATGATGAGAATGGCGTTTTACCTCTGTGATTTTCCTCTCCAAAACCCACAGCCCCAGTCTAATCATGAGAAAAACATCAGACAAGTTCCAGTTGAGGGATCTTCTATAAAACACCTGACCAATGCTCCTCAAAATTGTCAAGGTCATTGGGACTTCCCTGGTGGTCCAGTAGTTAAGAATCCGCCTTCCAATGCAGGGGACACGGGTTCAATCCCTGGTCTGGGAACTAACATCCCACATGCCATAGGGCAACTAAGGCCGCACGCTCTGGAGCCCGTGTGCCACAACTAGAGAGAAGCCCGCGCACCACAAGGAAGAGCCCGCGTGCCACAATGAAAAATCCCACGTGCTGCAACTAAGACCCGATGCAGCCAAATAAATAAATTTTTTAAAAAAATTGTCAAGGTCATCAAAACAAGGAACATCTGAGAAACTGCTACAGCCAAGAGGAGCCTCGGGAGATATGGTGACTAAATGGGATGTGGTGTCCTGAAGGGGATCCTGGACTAGAAAAAGGACATTAAGTAAAAATTAGGGAAGTCTGAATTAAGTACGGAACTTTAGTTAAAAGTAATTTAGTTAAAAGTAATATCAGTTCATTAGTCATAACAAATGTACCATAAAAATGTAAGATGTTATTAGTAGAGACATCTACTAGGTATAGGGGATATGTATGAGAATTCTGTACTATCTACTAGGTGTAGGGGATATGTATGAGAATTCTGTACTATCTTCCCCATTTTTTCATAAATCTGAAACTGTTGAAAAACAAAACGTTTATTTTTAAAAATTTCCCAGAAAAATATTAAAAGTGATGAGGGACACTACATAATAATAAGAGAACACGCCGTCAAAAAGATAATCATAAAGTTTTGTGATCATGTACATAACTCTGAAACACACATAGCAAAATCCCACCCAGTTGCAAGGAAGTATTGACATGATCCAAATCCAAGTGGGTGATTACAGTGCATCTCAAGCAGAAACAGAGAGAGTGGGCAGATGGAGTGACCTGAATGCTCGTGCTGAACTCTCTGGAAATGAGCTAGCTGAAGCCAGATGGGGTCTGCACCTGAACTCAATTTCCTTGGGGACTAATGGCTTTCTCATGGCCTGCCATGAGCGGGGGTCAGTGACAAGCTCTCCAGGTGCCTGGCAGCTAACACTGCTGACGGCACTGCCCCAAATCCAGACAGCCTGGCATCCAGCTACCTGTTTGTTTCCCCACCAAAAAGCTGCTTTCCCTCCTTCACCTGATAACTGGGCAGGCCATGGCTGGATGAGGTCCGTCCACTGGAGAGGAAGACACTCACTGCAGGCCAGGAGCTGCTCACCCACAGGCCTCTCTCTGGTTCATGGAGGGGAACCCTTGCCTTTTCTCCTGTTGATTCACCTTGACCTCTGTAAGTTTTCTCAGTGAAGCCTATTCCTGAATCCCTGTCTTCTAGCAGTGCTGCGGATTCATCCCACACCCTGGTGATGACAGGTGGAAACCCAGATAGGGACCCACCTGGTCTGACAGTATGGAATCTACAGGGGATTCACCTTGTAGGACATTCACCAAAACCAAAAGTCAGTACTTAGAGAACAAACTAATAAAATAGATAAGACTAGTCAAGAAAAACAGAGAAAAGACACAAAAATATATCAAGAATGAAAATGAGATCATAGTTAGAGATATTAACAATAAATTTATACCACGAAATTTTAAAATTAGATGGAATGGATTTTTTCTGAAATATAAAAAAATTGAAATTGACTCAGTGATGGATAGGAAACATGAGTAAATCAACAACCTTTTAAAAAATTCAATCATTGCTCAAGTCTGCCCCACACTCATCCACCCACCAGACATCAGGCCCAGATGGGCTTATAAATTATTTTATCCAAACCCTTCAAGGAACAGATAAATAATCCATCTCTTATTAAACTGCTTCAGACACAAGAAAAAGATAAACATCTACCCAACTAATTTTAAGCGCTAATTGATGAGGTAGTTCTCTGCCCAAACTGCATGATTATAGAAAAGTAAATTTTACAGAAATCTCAGTTATATTCATAGATGCAAAATCTTAAATAAGATATTTACCTTTTTATCCCTTCCTGTACCTTACGTTATTACCCCAAGAGTCTTCCCTAGAAAGGCTCCTACTAGCTGGGTGGCGGGATCGGTAACATCTGGTCCCAAGGTCGGGTGCTGGGAATAAGAAAAGCACGAGAAGATCTTTGATCTTTAGTTTGTTCCTAAATTTCCTTGTTGTGCTAATAACTCATTCACCTTCTTCCTGGACCTGTTCTTATAGCAAGAGACCCCCGTATTAACATTAAATGAACCTTTCTGAGCCATACAGACAGATGACATCACCAGTGTGTACTTTTTCTTTCTCTATGAATTTTTCCTCTGAAAGCAGGGGATTTCAGTTCATCATGCCGAATTCAAAGTATTGGCCTTGTACTTCATAAAGAGACGGTATGTGGTCTATAAATCTATAAAGGTAGGTTTTAGGGACTTGGTCAAGCACCATTTAAAATGTATTCCTTTGCCACGTGTCCTCGAGAGATAGTATTTATTTTACGAAGATAATTCCCTCCCATAGGAGGGCAGCTGAGAAGTGTAGGGAAGGGAAACCCGGCTGAGCTGGGTGACGTATTCACCGGTAACTTTATAAAGTTTGTGTATGTGCAGAAACTCACCTAGAAGATAAGCTCACAGCTTAAGACTCTGAAAGTCAGCCACCCAAATATAAATTGGTTGAATATGCTATATATGTATTCTAGTCTGATAAACGTGTTTACCTATGTCCTTTTAGGCTTATTAGCACTGCTGTTGCCTAGAAGGTTGAATTTTTGGGTGGCTAAGGATACCTGGAAATAAGAGGACAGAGTACCTGGAAGAGGAGTTTCTGGCCCTGAAGAACCAAGAGAGAATGAAGAACTTGGCGAAAACCTCCGTGCTGCCTCACTATGTTTTCTGAACTAAGTAGACTAAAACCAGAAACCACGAACTGTGTCCTAAACTGTGAAACTGCAACCCTCCTGGGGGCTTATCGTCATCTTGCAACCCATTGGTCAAGACCCCGACATCCCTATTTGAGGACACGAGGTAGACTTGTCTGCACTAGAGTTCTAACCGCGGTCCTAATCCACGCAGCCCCAGCCCAGCTTTAGACAAATAATTTCCAACAATGCCTCTCTTTCTATGTGTGTTGCGTTTTACTTATTTACTTTGGCAAGGCAGGCTGGGATCTCAGCAACTCTGGACTAACAGAGAGATGAAAAAATCTGAACCAAATGGAGCAATAGTGGTGGAAAATGGTCTAGCTTCGAGGTTGGCTCGGAAAAGTCACTTGGTGCAGGCACATTTTCCCAAAACCAAAGGATATAAACGCCGTGATAGCAGGGCTTTTTTTCTCCTCTTTCCTTCACTGCTGCATCCTCAAAGTCTAGAACTGTTCCTGACACACAGTAGTCATTTGTTAATGTTTGTTACATGAATTAAAGTTCTAATTCTGGAAGCAAACAAGACTGGGGTGTCCAATGAGATGTGTGAGAACAACCCTGATGAAAGAGTGCTGTAGGCCAATGATTAGGCGTCAGACCAATTTGCAGGTTTTCATCAGGGATCTTCTTCATCAGTGGTGGGAACCAACCACTGAATCTCTCCTGTGCCAAGGAAAACCTTGAATCTGCCAGGTTAAAAACTACATTTAGACGTAGCCTTATGAAATGCTGTTACATTTCAAGTATAAGCTTTCTAAAATCTCACAAATTCTATCAACACCTCTATAATTGTTTTTTAAAAGCCAGATTGACCTCAGACATCTCCACATTGTTAATTGTCATTAGGACAGTGACAGCAATGAGGCAATGTCTAGAGCAGTGTTTCTCGACGTCGGCACTATGGGCATTTGGGGCCAACGGGGAGGGGTGTCCTGTACATCCTGGGATGTTTAGCAGTGCACCTGGCCTCTACCCTCTAGATGTCAGGAACATTGCCCCCCGATTATAACAACCAAAACTGTCTCCAAACATTGGGGTAGGGGAAGGGTACTCATCCCCTGTAGGGAACCACTGGTCTATATATTTGAGAACAAAAATGATACCATCAACCAAGGTGCCACTTACATGTGAAGGCAACTGCCAATTTCAGACTCCGAGTCATATAAAGGATACCACTCTTGAAAGAAAAAGAAAACGACTGAAGGATATGTTACAGGCAACTGAGTCATGAACCAAAATTGAATATCAAGCTTAGAAAAAAGAAAAGGGAGGCTGTGAGTCATAAAACTAATAAAAACGACCTTCATTTTCACTATAATGAGTCTAAGTGTGGATTTATTTTTATTTGTTTTGTGTAGGATTCAGAATTCCAAACATTTTCAATGAAGATTCACGTCTTTCATTAATTCTGGAAAATTCTCAGCTAGTATCTCTTCAAGTATCGCTTCTTCACCACCACTTCTTTCTCCTGGACACACAGACTACATCTCTCAGCCTCGCTTGCCATTAGGTGCTGGTATATGACTGGGCTCTGGCCAAAGGAACAAAATCTCCTACAGGCAATCCTCTCTCCTCTGCCTACAGGCTGGAAGCGAAATACGTAAAGACCCTAAAGGACAGCAAAATCACAAGACAAAGAGATTCTGTGTACTCTTTTTTTTTTTAATTTACCATCTTTTTTAAATTATTATTTTACATGAAAGACTTCATTTATTTATTCTGGCCACACCACACAGCATGTGGGATCTTAGTTCCCCAACCAGGAATCAAACCCATGCCCCCCGCATTGGAAGCACAGAGTCTTAACCACTGGACCACCAGGGAAGTCCTCAAAATAAACTTCTATTACTTTAAGCCAACAACTTTTGAGGTATGTTTGTTATAGCAGCAAGCATCATCTTAAATGATAAAACAAGGAACAGAGACAGTAAGGGATCCAATGCAGGGGATGGAGCAATGGGAATGTCCAGCAGAACTGCAAAGAGTGTTCCCAGAATTACAGCTGGGCAGTGGCTGAGAGTGCAAGCCTGGTCGAGATTAGAAACAGGCACAGAGGGACCCAGGAGGGACGGAAAATTGATTGGTGGGTATTCTGATGTGCAAACAACAAGAAATTCTAAGGAAGCCCCAGAAAAGTAACATCTGAGGAAATGTACTTTGGGAAATTAGAGGTTGACACAGAAATGCAAACATAATAAACTACTTGGCTCATCAGGGAACAATATTTATTTGCATACAGCCAATACTGCACGCACTTGGTAGGAATATAACCAAGAAAAGAGAATTCTGTGATGATACGTATGTGAAACAAAGTAAGAATGCTAAATTCTTGGCTTCCATAGTGAGAAGCCACCAGGTAATACTGATAAGATACAAAACCAAAAAGTCAAGAAACAGTAATTTAAGTATCTATGTAGAATAATCAAAGTAAATAGCAAGAGAAAAGAATGTACAGTGGTTACCTCTAGGAAGTAAAAATCTGGGATGGAAAAGGGTAGCTATTTGTCATTATAAATATTATACCACATTTGACTGAAAGTATGTACATATATCACTTTGATAAACATGAATATATATATTTTTAAAAATCTGCTTACATCAGGCATTTCTAACCTTCAGCCTGGCTGTACCACACTTTTTAAATGGCTTATAATCAGGACAGAGATAAATTTACCTTGATGGCAGGGAATAAAAATCAACGTGCCCTCACATTGCCTTTCGCATAGTCAAATGATTCTTGAGGACTTTTCATTCTTTCCTTAAAAAGAAAATACTGCCAATATAATAAAAAGGGATTATTGGCTAAATGTTGGCTAAAATCATTTAAGATGGGATTTAGAATCTAACAGCATGCATTCTCGTCAGGGAAATAATGCTTCAGTTATAATATAGAGCAACTGGATGGGTCTGTGATGCAACAATGTGATGCTTATTTCAGCCTATATTTTGAGGTGTGAAAAACCTCCTTCTATAATGACCTCTTCAGTGGGCACATTTTAGCCGATGCCAAATCCACATCTATAGTGAAAACCATAAATAATCTACACACACCTCATCCCGCGTGTGAAGAGAGTAGAGGAAGCATGAACAGGAGAGTCAGAAGCATGGCAAGAATATACCCCCTATTTCCAAAAGATGCCCAAACAAAAGTATTCTCTTCCACTGTCAGACTATGGATTTGACTTTGTGGCCAAATTGTCAGCTGAGAAAACATGGCAATGAAGAGCCTATGGCAGAGAAAGGGGAGAATAGAAAAATCAGAATTAGTAGGGCTTTGATGGTATCTTCAGCCAGTCCTGCCCTGACTGAATGCTCCCCTATACCGTTCTTTCCTTCCTCCTTGGCTGTCCATCCTCTTCCCCCTCTTACAGCCTCCTCCCAGCTCCAATCCTCCGGCAAGGGAGCTCTGAGAAGGCTAAAGGTCATTCTGGACTCCTTCCTTCTCCCTCCTTCCTCTACCTATAGAGCTCCTGGAAGAAAATTTTGTGACTCTTACGTGCAGGTGAATACCTTCATTGCTTTCAACGAACAGTTGACCCCAGGCAATGCTTGGCAAATGCTCGATGCTGATTTTGAAACTGCACTGTGCTGGCACCCAAGCTAAGCAAAGTCAGTGGGGAGAGACAGAGAGATTTCACCAGCCTTTCATGAGGTGCTGACTGTGCTTTGCATGGGTTACCTCAAGGTCAAGAAGAAAATAGCAGCATTCCATCCCAGCCTGAGCCAGCACACCCTGGGAGAGAGATGTCGTCACCTGCCAGACAGGTGCTTGCCCATCAGATATTTGTCCCCGCTGAAACCTGAGGAGCTGCGTTAATCCAGAGACACTGGAGAGCTGGCCTTCTGCTTGGGTTGTTTGTGTTTCTGTTGGCATTGTTGTTGCTGATTTTCTTCTTTTAATCTATAACAGTGAGTTAGTAAGAGGAGTGTGAGGACACCAGTGTTCCTAGAATCACAGAGGGAGATTCTGTGAAATCTTGGGGGGCGGGGGTAGGAGAAATGATTGGAAGGAAGAGTGGAAATAGCTGACCCTGAGGGAAGAGGACAAGTCCCAGACAGGGAAGAGCCTTCCTATAGGATCTATTCAATTTGCCTGCCCGGACACCTCTCCCCTCCTTTGGGGGAAGCATGGCAGAATGGAGAAGAGCACAGGCTCTGGAGCCAGGCAGGCTGAGGTGGGATTTGGGCTCCCTACTTACTAGCTGTGTGACTTTAGGCAAGTTATTAAATCTTGGGGCCTCAGGAGCTTCATCTGTAAAATGGAGTAATAGTACCTGTGTGGTTGAAAGGATTTAATGAGCTAATACCTGTAACTGCTTAGAACGCTGCCTGGTAGTGTAATAGTAGGTAATCAAATATTGGCTTTTTTTTTCAAGTCTACGTATTAATTTTATTACACAGAAAAATAACTACAAGATTCAAAAACTGAAATCCATTTCACCTGGTAATTAAAATATCATTCTAAAAGGAAGGCAGTTTCCTAAGATTGAAAGTCACCAAGTAAAATGAAGTCGTCTAATAAAATTCATCATTCTCAGATTCCTACTGAGGGAAAGAAGAAATTCTTTTCTCTGTGATGTTACTTTCCTAAGTGACTTCTTTTAATTTAAGAAAAAAAGGGGGGAAGGGGGCAATTTTCCATGAGTTTTGATTATACAAATGCCACAAACAGCTTCTGAGGCTGAAGCTATGACAGTGAGCTTCCATGTCACAAAGAGGAAGAGAAGTAAGTGGAAGAGAACAGTGCAGAGGAAACACAGTGACACTGCATTACAGTAGGTATTTACGTCTGCTATCCTCATCCAATGTAAGGTCAACAACTTCTGCAGGTGACGCCCAAGTCTGCTGGGGAGTCACAGCAGTCCATGACTGTGTTTGCCGGGTGCTAACATACTGCATGCCAGAGCCATGCTTCCATGAAGAGACACTCTGAATCACACCTCCTTGAGGATGAACCCACCTTGCATGTCGCTGAACTCTCACCATCTCCACTTCACTATGTGAAGAGGCAATATTAATTTCTTCATTGAGTGGTGCATTGCCAGCAGATGTTCTGTCACTTGCTAGGAATCTTGGATCCAAATGACCTGGTATCTCTGCAGTGATCCCTGAAACCTCTGCAGCATCGTCTGATGAGCCTGTGCTTGAGTCACAAGTCAGGTCACTATCACTGGTACTACTGTCCTGCAACAGGTTATATTTCTTTCGTACGGCAGCCTCCCGTTTCTGCCTCAGTAGCCTGATTCTCTCCTTGTGCTTTTGGGTCCGATGACCTTTAACCTTGGCAACTGGGCCATTCTGTTTATCACTGGATTGCCGGGTTTTCTTGGCAGCCACGGTGGATGTTTCACTTTCAGATCAGGACCGGTGAGACTTGCGCCCAACTGTGGCACCGGAAGGATCTCCTTCTACCGCTGTTTCTGCCTGGGAGGGTTCATTCTCCTCTGCAGAAGACAGCGTATCTGAATCGGCCAGGTGACCAGTAGAGGAAGTGGAAAGCATGCAGTGGTTAGAGGAGTCTCCCTCATAAACTCAGCCAGTTGTCGGTTTGTCACCCTCCGTGGATGCTAACTGAGACTCCAAAGAGTCCCTTCTCAGTTCCATCAACAAGCAGGGCATTGAAGAAAGAACTGTAGAATCCACCACACCATCTTTCAGAAACTGAGATTCCAGTTCCACAGATCCATCTTCCTCCTTAGCTGACTCTTGTTCAGATGTTTTTGGTGGGACTTCAGACTCAATGAGTTCTTCAACTTTTCCCACTGCTTCCTCCATCTTCATTTCAGACTTGCAAGTTAAATCACGGAGCAGAGTCTAGGAAACTACGTCAAAGATGCAACGGGAAAGCAACCCCTCCTGAAGCCTTCGCGAATGAAGCTCGTGGTGTTTGAATCCTTGAGTCACTCCAGGAGGGAGTCTGCTCCCTTCTCTCCCCACCTTTTTGCAGATGCCAACAGCTCGGCTCAGGGAGATTTGGCTGTGCTCCTCTCATGCAGTGGTATCAACATCCCATTCAAGTTTCTGGATGAACCTTGCACTCCTCGCAGACAGATCGCCACCTCCAAATATTGGCTTTTTCTAATGGCTTCCTGATACTCTTTAGGGAGCTACTCTTAGGCTCTGTGTCTGGGATGGAGCTGAACTTGCCTCTTCCAGCAGCACATAAATAACCCAGGACTGACCAATTGAAGCACCACCCACTTGAGCATAATAATTACTTCCTAGAATGTGGAGCACCTCTTAAGAAATATTACTCATGGGAACATAAAATTGTGCAGCAACTCTGTACAGTTTTGACAGTTTCTTTAAACACTGAACATGCCATGACCATAGACTCAGAAATTGCACTCTTGGACATTTTCTCAGAGAAATGAAAACTTATGTTCACATAAAAACCTGTACATGAATGTTTATAGCAGTTTTATTTGTAAATAGTCCCAAACTGGAAACAACCCATAAGTTCTTCAGTGGGTCAATAAACTGTGGTACCTCCATAACGACTACTACTTAGCGATAAAAGGGGACAAACTATTGATATATGCGACAAATCAGATGATTCTCCAGGGAATTATGCTGAGTGAAAAAGCCAATCACAAAACTGTAATATTTATAGAGCATTATTGAAATGACAGAATTATAGAAATGGAAATTAATGATTTCCAGGGGTTAAGGAGGGGGTGGAGGCCGCAAGGAAATGAATGTGACTATAAAAGGGCAACTTGAGGGGTTTCTGAGGTGATAAAAATGCCCTGTATCTTAACTGCATCAGTGGTGATAACCTAGCTGTGATATTGTACTACAGTTTTGCAAGATGTTACCACTGGGGGGAACTGGGTGAAGGGTACACAGGATCTGTCTGTATTATTCCAAACAATTGTATGTGAATCTACAATTATCTCAAAATACAATGTTTAATTAAAAAAAACCTCCCCCAGGTGATTTTAACATGTAGCCAAGTTTGCAAACAACTTTCCTGGGTCTTCAGCTTGCAGATGGCAGATCGTGGGACTTCTCAGCCTCCGTAATCACATAAGCCAATTCCTTAAAATAGATGTCTTATAATGTGTGTATATACATACACATATATAATGTCATATATATATATATATATACACACACACAGACACACATCTTATTGGTATTGGTTCTGCTTCTCTGGATAAGTCTGGCTAATATACTCTATTTACTACCATCTCAACTTTTTGTGCTCTCGATGTCATGTTTTTATCTTACATATATTTCAGTTTCACAAGGAATTATTTTCATTGTCTTATAAGCAAATATTCATTTATATATACTTATATGTATACTCACATATTTTATTGCTATTTATTTCTTCCTTAATTTCCACACTTCCTGGAAAGCATTAAGACAACTTTTAGCTTTTCTTTCAATGCAATCCTGCTAGTGACAAATTCTTCTAGTCTTTGCTCATTTGAAATGTCTATTTTTCCTTCATTTTTGAAGGGTATTTTTCCTGCATACGTAATTCCACGTAGGTCACTGATTTCTTTCAGCACTTTAACATGTTATTTCATTGTCTTTTGACTTGAATTGTTTGTATTGAAAAATCACCTGCTCCTTTGAAGTATACGTATCATTTTTCTCTGTCTCTTTTAAGATTTCATCTATCTTTGGACCTCAACAGTTTCACTGTTTGAGACCCAGGTGTGGATTTCTTTTATTCACAACTCTTTGGATTTGTTGCCCTCATCAAATCTGTGATTTGAGTCTTTAATCAATTTTGGGAACATCTCTGCTAATGTATCTTCAAATACTGCTTCTGCCATATTCTCTCTCTCCTCTCCATCTGGTTATCAAATGACATGTTAACCTCTTCTCCATGTTCCATATGTTTCTTACACCTTTTTTCCCTATTTTCTATCCTTTTGCTTCTGTCAAGGTTTTGGTCTGTATATTTTCTATTGATTTACCTTCCATTTCTGTAGATCTCTTTTTAGATATATCTAATCTGCTTTTAAACTCACTGATGACTTTCTACTGGTTATAGTATTTTTAAATTCTAGGTTCTTTTATAAGTTCCAGTTCTCTGGTGAAATTTTTGATCTTGTTATTTTTTTGGAATATATTAATCACGATCATTATAATGATCAATATATGATCTTTCCAATATTTGGGTTATCGGTGGGCTTGCACCTACTGTCTTTGTTCTCCTAGTTTTCAAATACATTGTCCTGTGTCCTGTGTCTTTGCCTGCCTAGTAATTTTTTTATTGCATGCTGGGCATTGTGTGTGAAAAACTGTAGAGACTGTGAATGATATTATCTTACTTCAGTGAAGATTTACTTTTCTTCTGGCGGGCAGGTAGGGTAAGGGGGTGGAGGTGTCATCTTAATCCAATCAGGGACTGAGAGGATTCAAGACTGTTTTCAGTTTTGGTGAGGGCTGATCTGTTTCCACTTTGCCCCTACTTCCGGGGCATAACCCATCCTAGGCATGTCCTGAATGTTCAGTGTCCTTGTCTTTTGGAGGAGACCCCTGGCTCCATGCCACTCCCACAGATGCCCAGACCCTTCAGGGTGTGGCCCTTCACCTGGGCCTGTCCTCTCTGACCATTTTGTTTTCTGGACTTCAATGCCCTTGTCAGAACTATTTGTTTCAGCCCATCCTTCATGAGAAGCTCTCTCTTGGGTAGTTAAGTTAGTTTACTTTGAAAAACTAATATTTCAGTGGCTGAATGTAGTTTATTTTTAAAATATCTATATTTTACTAGAGATATTTGAACTTCTAACCAAAAAAGACCTATCTTCTGCCTCTCCTTTGCTGTGGGATGCTGGGCAAATCACTGTACTATGGGATTGAAAAAAGGGCTAGGTTTTCTCTAGCTCAGGCATTTTATAGCTCCCTGACCCTAATGGTACACACCAAAGGACAGTTTTGTTGTGATAACTAAGATTGGACAGAGCATAAAAGGGTTAGCGTCAGCAAACAGATTCATATTTTTTCAAAGGATTTTTAAAAATTCTATAAATGTTTATCATCTGATAGTTATGAGCACAACTGAAAGTAGAGAATGAGAGGAGCTTGACCCAATCATACCTGCTATAGAGGATTAGGTTCTGAAGTCTAAGGCAAAAAATGACTTGTAGGTTGGTAAGTTGTAAAAAAAAAAAAAAAAGAAAAGAAAAAAAATCCTTGAAAAACTCTTAAGTAGCCCACAAAGTAGAATAAACATATTCATATCTCAAGCCACACAGAGGACTGACATTCCAACTCTCCATACGTCCAAAAAAAAGTCAGTTTTCCCTTCAACACTAAAAGTATTTCTTCAGTTGACAAAGTATTTGGTTTCTATGTAGAGATAATACCATATTCTTTAATGTTTATTTAAACACTAAAATCACATTGGTGCTGCAAGAAGCAAATGGGAACTGAGATCTGCTAGGAAAGAGTAGATCACATCTTCCAGTGCATATTTTTGGGGCGAGTGGGCATCAGGTCGTAAAGGAGGCATGACTGTGACAATTACCAACAGCACTCCCTCCCACCCCACCTGTGTACAATTACGTTCCCATGAGTTAAACATTCCTGGTATGTGATTTTATTATAACAGATTATGGGAGAAGTTAGGAAAATATTTGAGGTTAAGGGACAAATAAGGGTCCACAAATTAAATTAGCCAGGGCACAGAGGTTACTAGCTATGCCACTATTTGCTCAAGAGATGGGGGGAAACCTTAGAGTCACATAATAAGGCTATGAAGAGTTGAAAAAGAAGTAACATATTTTGTGCACCTGTTAGTATGACATATCTTAAATATGCAATCACACTTACATTCCTTTAACAATGAAAAGGTTTTTACTAACAAGGACATCGAGGATCTACGAGGGAACCCCGCTCATCTATGTGGACCTATTCTCTTAGCCTAAGACGACCCAGCTACAAAGCACACATCTCCCATATGCTGAAAAGCTGTTAAATGTCTTAAATTTAGGGATCCCGATTATTATGAGCTCTCCATGGAGCTTTGCCCTCCACTTGGGCTTAAAGGAACACATTAATTAATGAAATATGCAATAATAATGGAAGCATTACTTGCTGGCTGTGAAGACTTATGTATACATAAAACCATGATCCAGACATCATTTTTGTGAAAAGTTCTTTACTTAAGGAAATGAGAGAGTAACCCATCACCTTTATTACACTTCAGGCAAGGGCAGGTGTAATTAAATTGGAAATATGCTCTTGATTGATTTCTAAGCAGCTCTGTCAAAGGGAGCTGTGATTCTGAACACTGATCAACAGTCATACAATCAGTAGAGCAATGAAGCAGGGACATGAGCCACCAGGAAGAGACCATCCTGCAAGGGATGATAACCGCTTCTCACTGAATCAGTGGAGGGGAATTCAGACACGTAATTATTTACAAGATCGTATCTGAAGGTGACTGTGCTGTTTACACAGTGAATGCTTAAATGGAAGTAATTACACTTCATTGGAAGGCATCGACTGTCACTTCACTAGCCTTCGCCCTGGCCCACCTGGACAGATGTGTTTACGCCTTGCTTAGCTTCATCTAAATTAGACTCCATTGTAGGAAACAAGATTTGAAAGCAGCAACGAGAAACAGAAGCAGCTACATTTTGTTATTGACGGGAAATATTAGCACAAATAAAATATAAAAATGTATATCCAGTGACTAATCTCTTGTAGGAACATTTCCATGGATAAACTTCCCACATTCTTTCTTTTAAACAGAGACTTCAGCATCTTTCCCAGGAATCTTTTCCTGGGGGATTATGGTTGCTGAATCTATTTCCATATCATCATTTCGCAATAAGAAAGGTCTAAAGAAAGACTTTGAAGGATCACTACAAACCCACCAGGAGCGTCAGGTGGCCTGTATTCGTAGCACTTAATATGGTCGAATGATCATTAAAGTAATGAACTTAAAGCACATGACAGAGGTAAAGGTGTTAAGGAGAAACACACTCCTCTCATTACTTCCTCTTTAATTTTTCATTTACTCATTGTGTTGACCAAAGGTTGGCATGGTTACACTCAATCATACCATGATTGCATTACACACACACAAAATGTGAATGATACTCTACCACACCCATCTTTTGGGCTCCTACCTTCCCTCTAAACATATATAATAGACTTTTTACTTCAATTAAATTCCAATTTATAAAAGTTTGCTCTAACACGTCCCACTTGAAGTGCAGACATAACTGGGGAAGAAAAATTCACACTAGGATGTGGTCAGTTTGGCTCACTCACAGGCCAGCTTCACCTCACTCAAGATTTAGATCCCCACCTCTGCATGATGACAAGTCATGCTACGCACCACGCACTGCAGTAACTGTTATACATAGAATGTCTCAGATCTACTGTCCCTGTGTGCTGGATTAGGATTGAAGACAAAAATAAAAGCCACACGATGTGCCTTCTGATACCCCTTGAAGGGAAAAGACAAAGGTCCCCTCTTTGTGCTGTGCTGGAGGTAAGTGCAGAGACAGAGGCACACAGTGTGCTGTGGATCCTTCCCCAGCGGTGGGAAGGGAGGGGGTGAGCAGAGACTGAAGGAGAGCCAACCTTGCCTGAGAGCATTTTCTCTCTTTTTTCTTTCTCTGTTTCTCCCAAGTCAACCAATCCTTCTTTCTCTCACTTTCTTTTTTCCTTTCTTCTCCATTTTCATCCACCTCTTCTTTTACTTTCTTTGGTCTCTTCTTATCATCTTTCCTTTCCTCCCCTGCTTAGACCTTGGTTTTACCACCTGCCCCCACTACTCAAATAGACAATGCTGAACAAGGTTGCATTTCTGGTTATTCCTACAAAATACCATGCCTTGTCATGTCTATGGGCTCCTGCACAGATGTCGCCAAGCACACCACATGTTCTGAAAATGCTAAAATGTGATCACACTGGGATGCTCACCAACTAAACATCAATCCAATCAATCCCCAGTCTGAGGTTTAGTAAGAAATGAAATATGAGGAAGGGAAAAGAAGTTCACTTAAATCTGAACTATTCACCACTGAGGAATATAAGCAAAGTCTTATATAGGACATTAGTGAGATTTGGGGAGAGGAAAGGACAAAACAGGCTTTTGTGGATTTAAAGATTTTTAGTAAGCATCAAGACTCTTGGTTTGAGACCAATATAAACCAACTGCCTTTTAGCCTGACCTTTGGCAGTGCTCATGTTATTGGCATGCTGGTGGAATAATTTATCGTGCAAAGACGGCTTTCACATCATCAAAATTAAACACATTTGTGCTTTAAAGGACGTCATCTGGAAAGTGACCAAACAACCCACAGAATGGGAGAAACAACTTGGTAAGCCATATGATAAGCCATATATGGTAAGCCATATAATTAATAAGGGACTTGTACCTAGAATATATAAAGTTGTGTGTAAAATGCATACAATTCAACAATAAAAAGACAAAGAAGCCAATTTTAAAAATGAGCAAAGGACCTTAACAGACATTTCTCCAAAGAATACATACAAATGGCCAATACGCACATGAAAAGATGTTTAACATCACTAGCCATCAGGGAAATGCAAATCAAACCCCACAATGAGATATTACTTTACACACACTAGTATAGCAATAGTCAAATAGGCAGATAATGACAAGTGTTGGCTAGAAGGTGGAGAAACTGGAACCCTCATGCACTGCTGGAGGGCATGTGAAGTGGTGGACCCACTTGAGAAAACAGTCTAGTAGTTCCTCAAAATATCAAACATAAAATTACAAAATGACCCAGCAATTGTACTCCTAAGTATATGCCCAAGAGAAGTAAAACCATGCGTCCACACAAAAACTTGTACACAAATGTTCGTAGCAGACATAATCTTTATGATAGCTAAAAAGTACCCAAAAGTTCATTACCCAAAGGATGGATTTAAAAATGTGGTATATACATACGATAAAATATTATTCTGCAATAAAAAGAAATGAACATGCTGCAACATGGAAGAACTTTGAAAACATTATGCTAAGGGAAACAAGCCAGTCACAAAGGACCACATAGTGTACGACTCCATTTATATGAAATGTACACAGAAGGCAAATTTATAGACACAGAAAGTAGATTTGTGGTGGCCTAGAGCTGGGGCATGGGGGTGGTTGGGAAGTGACTGATAATGAGTACAGGGAATCTTTTCTTCGTAATAAAAATGTTCTAAAATTGATGGTGGTGGTGGTCTTACAACTCTGTGAATTTGTATACTTTAAATAGGTGATGTAAAGTATGTGGATTATGTCTCAATAAAGTTTAAAAAAACATAAAAGGCTTCCTGGGCATTACAGAACTGGCTCCACAGCCAACCGCCCCCCCCAGCTCTAAACGCTACTCGTACATCTTCTGTCATTGTGACAAACCACAAAATCCCCACAGAAATGTCTAAATTTCCCCTGACGGGGGAAACGTAACGTCCCAACCTATTGAGAACCATTGGAAAAGAATAATGCTGGAGGACGCAATTGAGCATTCACTCTGGAGATTTCCAATGCTCTTGACAACAGATACTCATGCAATCTAAACCTTCTCAAACAACCCAAGTGTTCTCTGTCTCTTTGCTAACCTACATCAGATTCAAAGAACAGGAAAAATAAGAGCGACTTTCTTTTACGATGTTCCTTTCAAAATGCATTGGCACTGTGCCATTGAAAACAATCTCTCTTTTCCTTCTTTGTAGGAAAATACACCAGGACAAGGGTTGTTGAGGAAGGCATGAAAGTGATTGCTTGTGCTTCTTTGTTCTCTTGAGGACCATTCCTGGCTGTAGCTGGGAGACAGTCTCATGAATGCCTAAGCCAGGAGGGATGTTAGTGATCTGAGCCCAAGTCACTCATTTGCAGATGAGGACAATGTACTCAGAGAGGTTCAATGAGTTGACCAAAATCACACAGCTATTAGGGCAGAAATGGGGGAAGAACCTAGCTACTACTTTAATACTCTATCATCATGATCTAGGGCTAGATCTGGATGATTCGACCTTCGACACAGAGGCCTTGTGGCACAAAGCTGGAGGGCAGGATGTGCAGTCTGCGGGAGTACAGGATTATTCTACAGCCTGGTCAATTCGCCCCCTATATGTCCATTCATCAGCTCGAGATCTCCAGGAATGGCCCATCGATCACTGGGTACCTGAACGACTCAGGAAGACTCTGTAGCCTGCTTCTGCCCAAGATGTGAGTCTGGGGACACACGTCCATCTCTGGGTTCAGGGTAAGCCCAATGAACCCCATCACCCATGTTTTCACCAAGAATAGCATTAATGCATGTAAGGAAGGGAGACTACCTAGTAACAAAGAGGTGTATACTCAGAGCAGCACTGCCTGCAGTGAGCCTCCGAGAGCTTCATGGTCAAGTCCCCCTCTCTTTGGTATTTCCCAGAAAGGATTCCACCCTCATAGTTCCATTGTCACCTTGGCTACCACTGCATAGCAGGGCCAGCAGGACTGCTTTTTTTTCCAGCCCTCAGGAGCGACATTACACTTCTCTTTGGGGACTCTCAAGTGACAGGACAATCTGAAAATACTTCTTTGCAAACTTCACAAGTGAGAGTCTACAGAAAGGCATGTCAGTAAGTGCCTGCGGATATTGTACTTTGGAAGTTTTTTAGGTGCCCTCTGGACTTAGAGCGAGTGGATTTCACGAACATTTGACAGACAGATCGTCAAGCCAAGATGGAGGGTCAAGTTTAAATTCGGAGCTTGCCATCTGATTTTTTAAAGGCATTTTCACAGCAACAAAAGTTTTCCTTTTGCTAAAACAATTAGATACAGGAATTAAATGTTTCAATCCAATTCACATATCAAATTTAGCCCTAATTCCAGCTCTTCATCAGAAGGAACCATCTTCAGCCTGTAAATACATTTTATTTCAGGTCCTTTGGTTCAGGCACCCACGAGGGTATTGACAGTAACCCCGATTATAAAAAGAGCAAGTGATTGCGCACCCGCTAAATTCCCACACAGCTGTGGCAGACTGTGATTCATCTGGTGGCCAACAGATGCTTCTGAATTTAAGACCCATATCTCTTAAATAGAGGCTTGAAAGGTCATGAAATATTTTGGTGCCTCCAAATTGGCATTTATTGACACTTCTTCCACACAGAGGAGACATTATAAATGAAGAAATATTTTATTACTAGTTAGAGCTTTGGACCCAAACTGGACCCACACAATTTATGTAGCCTAGACCAATGGTTCTCTAACTTTTTGGTCTCCAGCCTTCTTTATATTTTTTTAAAATGACTCATGGCTCCACAAAGCTTTTGTTTATGTGAGCTACTTTCCAGGATATTTACCAAACTAGAAACTGAGACTGAGAAAATTCTAAAATACTTATTAATTCATTTTCGAAAGAATAACAATAAACCTATCACATATAAACATATATAACATATTTTTAGGAAATATGACTATAGTTTCTCAAACAAAGACAACTAGTGGCATTATTTTACATTCTCGCAAATCTCTTTAATATCTGTCAAGAAGACAGCTGGCTTCTCATTATCTACTTCTGCATTCAATTGCGACTTCTGTTGCAATACGTTATTTTAGTTAAACTGTATGAAAAACATTCTCACCTCAAACAGATGTTTACTTGGAAATGGAAGGAGTATTTTAATGGTCTTTTCAGATAATTGTGGATATCCTTCTTAATACTACACAAAAATTCAACAAATGGTAGTTTCCTAAAGCAAAGTAAGATCTTGAAATTTTGTTAATACACATTTTCTTCATTGACATGATTTAAAATCCGTGGATTTCTCTTACATTGCCAATGGATCTTTTCCTCGTGCATGATTTTGTAACATCATGAAATGGTCATTTGGAAAAAACTGGTTCCCTATTGTCTGCATATCTTCCAAATGTTGACATGTTTCAATATTACAGTACCAAAAAATCACACTTATCAATATCACCACTTATCTCATTATAAATGCCTTTAAGGTTGAAGACTGTCCAGCTAACAAGTTGAATGCAAGTTTTTCAAAATTCTAATTTCCTAATGTCTAATATGTTTTAAGGGTTTGAAGTTTAATCATAGGCCAAAAATCCACTCAGTCGTTTTCCTTGAAGTGACCTGAATGACTCATTTTCAAGAAAATGCCTGTAAATACCCAAATCTGGGTAATCATAGTTTGTCTGTCAGTCAGTCTTTCAAGTATAAATGATGTCCCATGAAATAAAGCAGTCAGTTCATTATGCAAAGATCTGCACAAGTGCCTTTCCTCAATACAATCATCATACTTCAGTATTCAGCAGAAGTGCTTTATATGTATTTCCCATTTCACCACACAGAATATGAAAAAGCCGTATATTCGAGTCAATTTTTAATAAAATTCGTAATTTTGGCTGCTTCATCAAGGACATTCTTAATTAAAACTGGCTTTTCTTTTTCCTAGAGTATATGTTGTAGAGAATCCATATCTGTGAGTACAGTTTGGGGCCACTGTTTCAATTTGTGTTAAAGCCCCAGAATTTTACTCCCCACTATTTTTGTAACATCTGTGCAAATGTCAACACAGTGGAAAAGATAAAAAATATCTTGGTATTAAAATGAAAATAGTTTTGATCGGACAGAACCCCCTGAAATGATTTGGGGATGACCGGTGTTCTGTGGACCCCACTTTGAAAACCACTGACATTTTAAAGGCAGATCTAAGGGCTTCCCAATGACCCTCCTAACTTTTGTCCCACCTTGGTTCCCAAGTGGTTTAAATGGAGAAAGTGAAATGCTTCCTCCATGACGAAAAATGTCCCAGACTGTCCTATTACTTAACCATATGAAACAAATTTCAATAAAAGAAATAGTAATCCAAATGGGCAAAGAAATTCTAAAAGCCAAGAAAAAAAGTCATATGGAAGAAAGAACATTTAACCTCTTGGCTTCTCTCATGGAATACCCACCCAGGAGCATGGTGTCCCCAGACTCCTGACTGGTACAACCAAATCCTCCTGGGAGTTGAGTGAATTAGAGAGCCCCCAAGGTCAACCAATGATGCTAACTTTACCGTTCAGTGAGTAATCAGCAAAGTTTCAGAAAATCTCTGCACGTAAATGAGGCTATTTTCAATGTTTTTCCTTTGTCCTAAGACCAATATCTCAAGATAGTTTTCAAATGTCTCTTCAATGCTTTCCCCAGAAGTTGTTTTAATATTTTATTTTCCAAAGTAATCTTTGGGTTTTAAAATTATATTATGTATTTTTAAAACATACTTAGAAGTTTAGAAAACAATGTAAAGAACCTCCATATAAATTTTACTTGGATTGACAATTATTAAGATTTTTGCCACACTTGGTTCATCTCTTACTTTTTCTTTCTTTCTTTTTGCCACACTGCGCAGGTGACTTGAACCTCTTGTTGAGGTTGTTTCTTTTTATTCACTGAGATGAGGGAGACTGAGAAAAACCGGGATTTTAGGATGATGGAGAGGGAATTGAACATTTGATTTCGTAGTAGGTTACGTTTGAGGTGCATGTTTGAGATGTACAAGAGGAGATAAAAACCCAATGTGATCTGCGACCCTCCTGGAGTCTCTCTGAAATGCTCTGTGAATTCAATGGGGTCTGTTCACTCTATCTCAAGGGAATGTGAAGGATTCCCGGCTCTGTATGAGCTCAGGAAAGTATTCTCCTTACAGCTCTTTGGCACCAGAGCTGCGGCCGAGGCTGCCAAGGAGCATGGCACACCGAATTTAAGGAGCAGAGCCTGAGGGCCAGGGAACGTAGCCCCCTCCTTCAAAATTGTTCAGCTCCGCGGGCCCTTGCACTCTGGCCTGTGATAGGAAGGGCAGCCCTTCCTTACCCATGCTCTCTGAAATGACCCGGGGTTATTCTTCCGTTGTCGCGGACAACAGGCTTCCGTCAGGATGGCTGACTATACTCAGCAAACAGCGGTTTGGCCTCACCCTTCTCTCTGGAACACATTTTACTTCTTTCAGTATGGCTGGGCTAACACTTTTCCGAACTTTTAAGTTCTGCTTCCTTTTCGATTCACAATTGCACCTTTAGTTTTTATTTTGTAAAATAAATTTATTTATTTTTGGCTGCGTTGGGTCTTCATTGCCGCGCGCGGTCTTTCTCTAGTCGCGGCGAGCGGGGGCTACTCTTCGTTGCGGTGCGCGGGCTTCTCATGGCGGTGGCTTCTCTTGTTGCGGAGCACGGGCTCTAGGCGCGCCGGCTTCGGTAGTTTTGGCATGCAGGCTCAGTAGTTGTGCTGTGTGGGCTCAGTAGTTGTGGCTCACGGGCTCAAGGCTCAGGAATTGTGGCGCGCTGGCTTAGTTGCTCCACGGCATGTGGGATCTTCCCGGACCAGGGATAGAACCCGTGTCCCCTGCATGGGCTGGCGGATTCTTAACCACTGAGCCACCAGGGAAGCCCCACAATTGCACCTTGAAATCATTTCTCTCATCTGGCCTTTTACCGTAAGTATTCAAGAGAAAACAGACCTCTCCTTTAACACTTGTGCTTAGAAATTTCCTCAGTGTCATTGCTCACAGGTTCTCCCACAAAACACTCAGATGGGAGCACAATTCAGCCAAGTTCCTTGCCACTTTGTACCAAAGATCGCCTTTCTCTAGTTTCCAGTAATACGCTCCTCATTTCCATCTGAGCCCTCATCAGAACGACCTTTACTATCCATATTTCTACCAACATTCTGTTCACTACCGCTCAGTCATACTCTGAGAAGACTGAGGCTTTCTCTGAAGCTCAGAGAGAGCTCTGTCCTCTCCTTCCAAACACTCAAGAGACTCATCCTTTACAGTTAATTCATGGCAACGGAGGCTTTTCCCAACATGCGCCCCTGGACTCTTCTAGCCTCTCCCCATCACCCAGTTCCAAAGTCACTTCCACATTTTTAGGTATTTATTGCAGCAACATCCCACTCTTGGCACCAATTTTTTTTGTCTTAGTCCATTCAGACTGCTATAATAAAATACCACAGGCTGAGTGCCTTATCAAAAATGGAAATCTATTTCTCACAGTTCTGGAGGCTGGAAGTCCACGACCAGGGTGCCAGCCAGCATGGTCAGATTCTGGTGAGAGTCCACTTCCGGGCTGCAGACTGCTGACTAGACTTCTTGCTGTGTCCTCAGCAAGGAGGAAGGGGTGAGCTAGCTCTCTGAGGCCTCATTTATAAGAGTACTAATCCCATTTATGAGATGTCTGCCCCCATGTCCTAATCACCTGGGAAGGTCTAACCCCCTAATACTGTCACCTTGGCATTAGATTTTCAACATAAATCTGGGGGGGGGGGTACACAAACATTCAGAGCATTGTTTTATCTTCTGCCATTACTCTATCCCCACCCCGTATCCTCAGATTCCATCATTTTTTACTGCCAGTGCTAAGAAATGGAAAAAGTAAGTAGGCAATGGGAGAAGTGACATTTACTGAGTGCCTGCCTATATGAGACACTTGGCTGCTTCATTACATACGTTATCACATTTGATTCTCAAAGTAACCCATTTGGTGGGGTTTGTTACCCACATTTCAGAGATAAGAAAATGAAGCCTCCAAGGTACCCGTCTCCCCAGTCTGGCACAACTTGTAAGAATAGAAAAAGTTTATTAAGCCTGGATATATTTAAATCCAGAGTCAAGAAGAGGCTACACTATTTGCAAAAGAACCCCTTTCAATGGATGCAGCATAGAGTTACTCAAAGGAAAGGAGTCAGGGAACCTTCTGTTTGGAGTCCTGATACAGGTTTCAACAAAGCGCATCCCCCCTTGTGTGCCCAGGGCTATTGCCCTTCTTATGCTAGTGGGAGTTTAGGCATGCACAACACTTCCAAAAAAGGCAAGAGACACAGGGACGTGCACACAATAAAATGTTAGTGAGGATGACTCCTTGGGGAGACAAAGGACGTATGAGGAAATGTTCAGTGTTTTTGCATTTTTGTGGGTTTTTTTATGGGTTATGTTTTATGATCAATCACAAATGATTATTCACAGGGGAAATGGTGTCTCTCTGAAAAACTGCTAGAAACATACTGATCTTAAAACGATGAGAAAAATTCAATAAGATGAAAAACAAATGGTGAGTAGAGGCAAAAGCGCTTCAATCCTTTGTCCTTTCACAAGGACATGGTAATGATTCGGTACTAAGTTACAAATGACTTATCGCTAATGGTGTTGGCTATGTCTTGATGTTGGAATCCCACTGAAACTTATGGATAAATCTAAAAAAATTGATACAAATAAATTTATTTACAAAACAGACACCGACTCAAAGACTTCAAAAACAAATTTATGGTTACCAAAGGGAAGGGGGGTAGGGATAAATTAGGAGTTTGGGATTAACATATACACACTACTATTATAAAATAGATAATAACAAGGATCTACTGTGTAGCACAGGGAACTCTACTCATATTCCATAATAACCTAGATGGGAAAAGAATCTGAAAAAGAATGGATATATGTATATGTATAACTGAATCACTTTGCCGTACACCTGAAACTAATACACCATTGTAAGTCAACTATACTCCAATATAAAATAAAAATTAAATTAAAAATTAAGGGGGCTTCCCTGGTGGCGCAGTGGTTGAGAGTCCGCCTGCCGA
>NW_020838005.1:3600292-3735299 GCF_003676395.1 Aethalodelphis obliquidens
AAAAAAAAAAAAAAAAAAAAAAAAAATTAAGGGACTTCCCTGGTGGCACAGTGGTTAAAAATCCACCTGCCAATGCAGGGGACACGGGTTCGAGCCCTGCTCCAGGAAGATCCCACATGCCGCAAAGCAACTAAGCCCGTCTGCCACAACTACTGAGCCTATGCTCTAGAGCCCACGAGCCACAACTACTGAAGCCCACGTGCCTAGAGCCTATGCTCTGCAACAAGAGAAGCCACCGCAATGAGAAGCGTGCGAACTGCAATGAAAAGTAGCCCCCGCTCGCCGCAACGAGAGAAAGAGAGAAAGCCCGTGCAATGAAGACCCAATACAGCCAAAAATAAATAAATAAATTTAAAAATTAAAAAAAGATCGTTTATAAAGACTAATTGCAACCAATAGTATCCATGGATAGATAATTCAATTCAAAAAGATTTTTTGGGAGCCTGTAAACACCAATGTACATTTATTGAGCATCCACTAGACACTAAACCTGGGGAGACCCATATAAACATAATAAATTACTACAATCGAACCCATTTTTAACGGAATATTTATTAACATCTTAGGGACAAAATGAGGGAAGAATCCCTAAGTGTTCATGAATATTCCACTAAGAGGGGTTCAATTGTCATGTGACCTTTTGGAAATGCAACAGGACTTCACATTGATTTTAATATGCTGGTAGGTATTGTGATCTCCAAGGGCAATTAACGTACTGTCTTTCCAGAACCTGTTCCTTCATGGAGTGTTTTTATGAAAAAAAAAAATTGAGAAATGCTAGTGATGGGGAAAAAACAAATACGGAAAATGTCAAAAATCCAAAGTGGAATAAGATAAACATGTTAAAACAAGTACATTCTGTCACTCTTGACACCCCAGTTATAGCCCACAAATCACAGAACATAGAAAGAATAGCGACTATTGCCATGTGCACAATCTTAAAGGATTTTCATGACCTTGCTATGACAGCCATTATCATCAAAGGAAGCAAACTGATTGCTTATAGGCATTGGCTCATACAAAGCCATAAACATCCCAAGATGCCCCCCACCATCACCATAGCAACCGTATCCCTAATTACCAATTGTGCCAGCTCTGGTGTAGCAACCTCTTTTGTTCAAGTCTATGTTTTTGCAGAACTACTGCTCAAGCTCCGAGAATGAAAGCAGTGAGACCCAAGAGCACCACCTGGTGGCTACCACTCTCTCCTGCACGCTCCAGCCGGTTTTGAGGTGCAATGCCAGCGAATCAGAACGACAAAGTCTGCTCAACTGCATGAATTCTCCTGATTTCCAGAAAGAAATGCATCATGATCACATAGAATTTGCACAGTAATAAACTTCCACTCTTGGGACCTCCCTGGTGGCGCAGTGGTTAAGTATCTGCCTGCCATTGCAGGGGACATAGGTTCGAGCCCTGCTCCGGGAAGGTCCCACATGCCACGGAACAACTAAGCCCGTGCACCACAACTACTGAGCCTGCGCTATATTGCCCGCGAGCCACAACTACTGTGCCCATGTGCCACAATTACTGAAGCCGGCGCGCCTAGAGCCGCAGCTTCACAAGAGAAGCCACTGCAATGAGAAACCTGCGCACCGCAACGAAGAGTAGCCCCCGCTCGCCGCAACTAGAGAAAGACTGTGCGAAGCAATGAAGACCCAATGCAGCCATCAATAAATAAATAAATAAATTTATTTAAAAAACCAAAAAACTTCCATCCTTATGTCAATGAAGAAAGAAGTCCCAAACCCAGGGGCAAACTCTCAAAATATAATAGGAAAGTAGGAACTAGAATGTGGAAATAGAATCATGTTTGGTCTTTAAGTTAATTTATAGAAAATAAGTCTCCCCATAGACTCTTCTCTGAGATCTACTGTAACAGCATTCACTATTGTCAGTAAATAATGCATAAATAAGTAAATAAATATTCCCTTTTAGATGAATAGTTAGCCCAATGTCATAAAGGAAAAAAGAAAAAAAGGGTGAAAGTGACTCTAGAACATTTTAGGATAGACAGTTATGGAACAGTAGCCTAGAGACACTCTTGAAGCCAAAAACCCTCTGAGACCTCCTGGTTATGTGAGCCCGCAAATTCCCTTTGATGCCAAAATTTGTTTGAGATGAATTTCTATTATCTGTACCAAAAGAATGCATATTAATACAGTGTACATTCTATTTATTTGTTGTTCACTTTGAATTTTTTATTTCTCTTTCTCCCTCTGTATTCTGGGAGAAATCTTTAAGCTTGTATTACACTTGGCTTAAATAATCTGTTTGTGATGAGTGATTTATTTTTTATTTTCCTATTCTAATACATGTCTTAATTCTGGCACGCATCTTTCTTTTCCTTCAATATCTCTCAATATTGGATGCATCCGCATATTTCTTTCTCTTTCTTCTCAGTCCATTTCATATTAATGTGTTTCCTTATCATCTTTTAGCTTTGATTTGACCTGTAGCTTCTCGAAGTTTATTGAAAGACAAAGCAGGTGCTATTTAAAATTTCTTTCTCTGTTCCGTGATAGTAAATATTTCTCAAAACAATACCAAGTATTCCTATACAACTTGAGAGCTATGAAAGCCTTATTTTGCACTTTCGTCTCTTTTCACAGTCTCAGATTGGTTTTTCCCTGTTTACACATCCTTGAGGAAGGGCAATTCTAACTGGCCGAATCAGTAGATTCTATTTGTGCCCCTTCCATGTCCCTCTAATTTATGTAGAGTCCTTATCACAGACCATAAACTAAAAGACAGGTTGACAATAATCTACATTACCACTCAGGGATATAGTAGTTTACGATGACAGAAGAGAAAAATCCATAGGGGACCCCAGGAGGCAAAATTATCCCTGTGCAGGTTCTTCTGCTTGCTATGGTGAAGCTGCAGCATTAAGAAGCAGCTTTCTCCAGGGAATTTTATCTTTGGTTTGACAGCACCCCAAGGTTCCCAGTTGGCTGCTCCTGGCTTTTTTCCTGGAGCACTTGTCCCCTGGGTCAGGGACCCCTAGGGCCCCTCTGGCTTTCTGCCTAGTAGAACAGTGCAGGGACACTGGCCTGCCAGTTCCTCCCACTGTTCTCTATTGTTTTTTCATAGCAACAGGAATCCCAAGATTCATCTATCCCTTGACCCTTTAAATTAGTGTGGGTGGTAGGCAGAATTCTAAAGATGGACCCTGATATTCCCATGCCCTGGGAATGGGGTTCTTCAAAGACTGTGTAGGTGCTGCTACAAAGGAATTTTGCAGATATTTTTAAAGTCTCAGATCCACTGACCTTAAGATATGGAGATGTCCAAAATTTACAAGCAGCTCATGCAGCTCAATAACAGAAAAACAGACAACCCAATCCAAAAATGGGCAGAAGACCTAAACAGACATTTCTCCAAAGAAGATATACAGACTGCCAACAAACACATGAAAGAATGCTCAACATCATTAATCATTAGAGAAATGCAAATCAAAACTACAATGAGATATCATCTCACACCAGTCAGAATGGCCATCATCAAAAAATCTAGAAACAATAAATGCTGGAGAGGGTGTGGAGAAAAGGGAACCCTCTTGCACTGCTGGTGGGAATGTAAACTGATACAGCCACTATGGAGAACAGTATGGAGGTTCCTTAAAAAACTACAAATAGAACTACCATATGACCCAGCAATCCCACTACTGGGCATATACCCTGAGAAAACCATAATTCAAAAAGAGTCATGTACCAAAATGTTCATTGCAGCTCTATTTACAATAGCCCAGAGATGGAAACAACCTAAGTGCCCATCATCGGATGAATGCATAAAGAAGATGTGGCACATATACACAATGGAATATTACTCAGCCATAAAAAGAAACAAAATTGAGCTATTTGTAATGAGGTGGATAGACCCAGAGTCAGTCATACAGAGTGAAGTAAGTCAGAAAGAGAAAGACAAATACCGTATGCTAACACATATATATGGAATTTAAGAAAAAAAAATGTCATGAAGAACCTAGGGGTAAGACAGGAATAAAGACACAGACCTACTAGAGAATGGACTTGAGGATATGGGGAGGGGGAAGGGTAAGCTGTGACAAAGCGAGAGAGAGGCATGGACATATATACACTACCAAACGTAAGGTAGATAGCTAGTGGGAAGCAGCCGCATAGCACAGGGAGATCAGCTCGGTGCTTTGTGACCACCTGGAGGGGTGGGATAGGGAGGGTGGGAGGGAGGGAGACACAAGAGGGAAGAGATACGGGAACATATGTATATGTATAACTGATTCACTTTGTTATAAAGCAGAAACTAATACACCATTGTAAAGCAATTATACCCCAATAAAGATGTTAAAAAAAAAAAAAAAGATATGGAGATGATCCAGCTAGGTCTGACCTAATGATCTGAGCCTTTTAAAGGAAAAAAAAAAAAAAAAGAAGTCAGAGGGACTTGAAGCATAAGAAGGATTTGCTGTGTTCTTATCAGCGTGAAGATAGAGGGGTCATGTGAGCAGGAATGTGGGTAGCCTCTAGGAGCAGAGAGCAGACCCCAGATGCAGCCAGCAAGGAAGTGGGGACCTCAGATATCCAACAAGGAGCAACTGGATTTTGACAACCTGAATAAGCTTAGAAGTGGATTTTTCCCTATAACCTCCAGATCGGAGTCCAGCCTAGCCAACACCTTGATTTCAGTACTGTGAGACCCTGAACGGAGAACCCAGCAGAGCCCAGGCTGTACTTCTGACACACAGAACTATGAACTAGTAAGTGGGCACTGTTTGAAGCTGCTAAACCCAACAGCAATAGAAAACGAACACAGGGTATATTAGTGAGTTTCTTCTAGAATTTCCTCTGCTCTCCTCCTGAGATGCTGCCACTTTCCTGGGGAAAGAGCTTCAAGTCAGCCCTCAGCATCTACCTTCAAACTGGATGTAGCCCTAGATGTATCAAGAATTCCTTGAGATAATGTTTCTACTTTACGTATAAGTAAAGCTCAGAAATATTAATTTGCACGATATTATACAGTTATTCATTATAGAGCTAAGATTTGAAAGCAAGTCCAAAGATCTTTTTTTTTTTTTTTTTTGCGGTACGTGGGCCTCTCACTGTTGTGGCCTCTCCCGTTACGGAGCACAGGCTCTGGACGCGCAGGCTCAGCGGCCATGGCTCACGGGCCCAACCGCTCCGCGGCATGTGGGATCTTCCCGGACCGGGGCACGAACCCGCGTCCCCTGCGTCGGCAGGCGGACTCTCAACCCCTGCGCCACCAGGGAAGCCCGATAACCCTTTGTTTTTTGTTTTGTTTTGTTTTGTTTTTTTGGCTGTACCACACGCATGTGGGATCTTCCCGACCAGGGATGGAATCTGTGCTCCCTGCACTGGAAGGTCAGAGTCTTAACCACTGGACCGCCAGGGAAGTCCCAGATACCCCATTTTCCAACTATTTCCTCTCTCTGCTTCAGGGTCCCATCATCTGACAACAGAGCTTCATACTCATAATACTCTATTTCTACTTCTAAGTGAATGACAATCCCATGAAATAACAATGGAGAGAAAGAAGTAAGAAAACTAAACGCACATTACCATGACTGCGATATCCTGTTTGAGATATTCAAGACTTCTGAAACAAAATGCCTGAAACAGCCCAGTAATAAGATATTCCCATGTCCTTAAAGCTTCCCATATGGAGACTCCTGACCTTTCATGGAATCATATGGTTTATATATAAAGAGATGCAGTGACCTAAAGTGTCTCAGTTATTCCTCTCGTCTCACTGAGGTCAGAGCATTTCAAGCGGCTCCAGAAGAGTCTTTTCTGCATAGATGTAAGGGCTCCAAATAAAATTGCTAACAAGAAAAAAATGTATGAGTGCTATATTTGCTTCCCATGAGAAATTTAGACCAGAGTAACGTGTGTGCCTCATTTCAAGGTTCCCAGAAGCATCTCCTTTGGGAATTCAAACCATCATTTAGTTTATCTCATTGAGACCATACAACTTGCCCAGGTTCTCTTAGCCTAGGAAAGAGAGCCAGAATATTCTCAGTGTTTTAGAAAGAACATGGGTTCTGTTGTCAAGCTGAGTAGAATTTAAATCCTGGTTCTGCCATTTAGAAACAATCTGGACAGTAGCCTCAATCTCCGAGATGCTCAGCTCCTTCTGGAAAATAGATGTAATAATGCCTATCTGGTAGGGTTATAGTGATGATTAAAGTAAACGAGGTAATGCAGGCAAAGCGCCCATGAGATAAAAGGCACATTGTAGGGTCTACACGTCTGTTTTCTTCTCCTGTCCCCAGTACGAAATATAGTTTTAAGGGTTTAACATTTCCCTTTGGTACTTATAAAGAATAAATCTGAAATTAAACAAATACCACATATAGTACTTCTAGAAACTCCATCAAAAAAGACATTTAGCATCTATTACCATTAGCCTGCAGAGAAGCCACAAAAATAGACCAGGGAAGAAAGTGTGAAGATCTCATGACAAATAAATTTAGAGACAGTTTTCTCCTTCCCTAAGGCAGATATGTTCCATGGTTTTAATTAAACTTTTCAAAATTCATCTCAATCCTTCCTTCCATTCCTTTGAAATCTTTTCTGAAACAAGTCTTCAGGCTTTCTTCTCTCCCCTATCTCCCCTATCTGGAGCCTCTGTTAAACATGGACACACACACATCTCTATTAAACATGCACCCATATACAGGCACACACTCTCTCACTCGAACTTTCTCTCTCTGTCTCCGTCTCTCACTGTCTGTGTTCGTGTGTATGTGTGTCTCTCCCTCACTTCCTCCTTTCCTTCCTCCAACTCCCACCTCCTGCCCAAAAAGTTATTTCAATCCCTTGGAAGAAAATTGTAATTATATTGTATTTCCACAGGGAGTTCCTTCACTATTTGGTTGGCAACAGGCTGATGTTCTGAATATAGAACCGTGCGATTATTGTCATGGAAGGCTGTAAATAGACTTCTTTTCTTTGCAGATGATTTGATGACTCTTAATTACCTGTAGATTAAGTTCAAATTCCTTCACTTGACATTCAGGGCCCTTCCCAATGACCCAATCACGCCAGGTTTATCTTCTGCCAACCCCATTGCATATGGGGTTCTGATCACTCTGGATAACTTACTGTTCCTTAAACACACCAGCCTTCCAGAGAACACTGCCTAGAAGTTGTACATGCCCATCGCCTTTACTCATGCTGTATGATTCTTAAAATGCCCTTTCTGCACACCTTCCATACCTGGTGATAGCCTCCTTACACTACCTGGCGATACCTGGCGATACCTGGCGATAGCCTCCTTACATTACCTGGCGATACCTGGCGATAGCCTCCTTACACTAAGGATTCAGCTCAAAGTCGCTCTGACTCAGCTTGGGCTAACGAGTCCCTCTTCTGTGTCCCCAGCAAACAACAATGGAAGCTATCACCTACTGGTGGTGTATGGTTCTTCCCCAATAGAATACTACAAGCTTTGGGGTCCTTTTATTCATATCTATCATTCCAGTGCTTTCAGTGCATTAGTACAATACCAGGATGTGGCTAGGACAAAAATTTTATATAAATTTTACTAATGAAACCAGAAAATAAATCCAATATGATTAGATCCAATTATGACTGACAGAAAAAAAAAATTCCAAAAAAGGGTTTAGTTCTCTTTTATACATCTGAAGGAAGTTTGGTGCCCATGGGGTTAGGGATCCAGGCTTCTGTGACCCTGTTATACACCCATGCATACCTCAGGATCCAAAGTGGTTGCTGCTGTTCCAGTTATCACACTCACATTCAATCCAGCAGGGGAGAGGAAAGGGAGGAAAAAGGACACACTCCTCCAATTAAAAACACTTCCTGTACAAATGAACTTATTTACAAGACAGAAATAGACTCACAGACATTGAAAGCAAACTTACGGTTACCAAAGGGGAGGGAGGAGAGGGCTAAATTAGGAGTTTGGGGTTAAAATATACACACTAATATATATAAAATAGATAACCAACAAGGAACTACTGTATAGCACAGGGAACTATACTCAGTAACTTGTAATAACCTATAATGGAAGAGAATGTAAAAAAATATATGTATTTATATATATGTATAACAATCACTTTACTGTACACCTGAAACTAACACAATGTTGTAAATCAACTCTATGTCAATAAAAAAATTTTTTAATACAATAAAAAAATAACACTTCCTGGAAATTGTATGTACTATTTTCACTTCCTTGTCAGAAATTAATAAACCGGGGGCTTCCCTGGTGGCACAGTGGTTAAGAATCCGCCTGCCGATGCAGGGGACAAGGGTTCGGGCCCTGGGCCGGGACGATCCCACATGCCGCAGAGCAACTAAGCCCGTGCTCCACAACAAGAGAAGCCGCCGCAATGAGAAGCCCACACACCGCAACAAAGACTAGCCCCCGCTCACTCCAACTAGAGAAAGCCTGCGTGCAGCGACAAAGACCCAACGAAGCCAAAAATAAATAAATAAATAAATTCATTAAAAAAAAAAAAGAAATTAATAAACCAACAACACCTAGAATAGGGGAGGTTGGGAAGTGTAAAGTCTTTAAAGTTTTACTATGCAAATTAAACACGTACTCATGAAACAGATTCCCCGCAATCGCAATGACTTATGATAATATGAAGTTATGCTCAAGAAAAGTTCATGTGCAGTATATTTAGCATTAATTAGTTACTCTATATTCAAGCATACATTTTCATATGTATTTATAGCTGTAGCTTAACTTTATCTCAATCATGTGTTAGGATACTATTGCAGTCACTGCTTCTGAGATTGCCTGGGTCAACGCTTAGCAAGATTACTCTCCCCAGCTTTGGTCATTAAACACAGAGACTCATTACTCCCTAATGGTGTTAATGAAAAACAGCTCATAAGCAAGTTATATAACTTAATTGTAATCAAGAAATCAGCTTAGTTACATTATTTAAAAAAATCACGGGGCTTCCCTGGTGGTGCGGTGGTTAAGAATCTGCCTGCCAATACAGGAGACACGGGTTCGAGCCCTGGTCCGGGAAGATCCCACATACTGCGGAACAACTAAGCCCGTGCGCCCCAACTAATGAGCCCGTGAGCCACAACTACTAAGCCTGCGCGCCTAGAGCCTGTGCTCTCAACAAGAGAAGTCACCATAATGAGAAGCCTGTGCACCGCAACGAAGAGTAGCCCCCGTTCGCCGTAACCAGGGAAAAGCCCACGTGCAGCAACGAAGACCCAACGCAGCCAAAAATAAAATAAATGTCTAAAAAAAAGAAATCACATCTTGAATTCACCGTCCCCCAAACTGAATCCTTCCCTATGGAACCTTCCCCATCCTCAGATATTCATATTTTCATCTTAATGGTAGCACCACAATCTGCCCACCTGCTCAAGCCGGAAACCTGGAAATCTATTAAGTCACTAAATTCCATTGATTCTTCCTGTTTCAATCCTTCCCTCCAGAACCTCCCCATGACACTCTTCGTTCAGGCTCTCACCCTCCCTGACCTCCTCCTCCTAAACTTTCCCCGCCAGACTCCAGAGGTGCTTCGGGTCACAGCCCCTTCCTTTCTGCTGTCAGAATGACTTTCCTAATTACAAGTGCATTGCTCTCCTACTTTAAATCCTCTGGAACACTCAACAGGAGAGAGTCCACACTCTCAAACTCCTACCTCTTCCAGCTACATGAAGAATCTGGATCCTGCCAATCCTTGTAGCTCTCGCTCCTGGCACGTCCCTTATTATTATCAATCCTTGCTTTAGGGAAATACTTTTCACTTCCAGAATGCCATGTAGCATTCCTACCTTTGCAGGGGCTGTTCTCTCAGTCTGGAAGGCCCTCTGTTCTCTTCCCCCTACCCTCTGCTTCCCATCCTCTGCCTGCCTGACCTTCTCCTGGTTTTCCTCCAAAAATCAGCTCAGATATCTCTCCTCTGTGTAAACTTCTCTGTCCCCTCACCCTCCTCCCAGTCCACTGAAGAGGGACGCTTTCCTATAAAACATACTTTTATTATATGACTTTTCTCAATACTTTGAAACTTTATCTCATCTAGATTACAGGACATTTCAGAGAAAGAATTTTTTAAAAAAAATCTTTATTGGAGTATAATTGCTTTACAATGGTGTGTTAGTTTCTGCTTTATAACAGAGTGAATCAGTTACACATATACATATATCCCCATATCTCTTCCCTCTTGCTTCTCCCTATCCCACCCCTCTAGGTGGTCACAAAGCACGGAGCTGATCTCCCTTTGCTATGCGGCTGCTTCCCAAGAGCTATCTATTTTACATTTGGTAGTGTATATATGTCCATGCTACTCTCTCACTTCGTCCCAGCTTACCCTTCCCTCTGCCAGTGTCCTCAAGTCCATTCTCTACGTCTGCGTCTTTATTCCTGTCCTGCCCGTAGGTTCTTCATAACCTTTTCTTTATATTTTTCTTAGATTCCATATATATGCATTAGCATACAGTATTTCTTTTTCTCTTTCTGACTTCTTCACTCTGTATGACAGTCTCTAGGTCCTTCCACCTCACTACAAATAACTCAATTTCTTTTCTTCATATGGCTGAGTAATATTCCATTGTATAAATGTACCACATCTTCTTTATCCATTCATCTGTCGATGGACATTTAGGTTGCTTCCATGTCCTGGCTATTGTAAATAGAGCTGCAATGAACATTGTGATACATGATTCTTTTTGAATTATGGTTTTCTCAGGGTATATGCCCAGTAGTGGGATTGCTGGGTTGTATGTTAGTTCTATTTTTAATTTTTTAAGGAACCTCCATACTGTTCTCCATTGTCGCTGTATCAATTTACATTCCTACCAACAGTGCAAGAGGGTTCCCTTTTCTCCACACCCTCTCCAGCATTTATTGTTTGTACAGTTTTTGATGATGGCCATTCTGACCAGTGTGAAGTGATACCTCATTGTAGTTTTGAGTTGCATTTCTCTAATGATTAGTGGTGTTGAGCATTCTTTCATGTGTTTGTTGGCAATCTGTATATCTTCTTTGGAAAAGTCTATTAAGTTTTCTGCCCATTTTTGGATTGGGTTGTTTGCTTTTTTCATATTGAGCTGCATGAGCTGCTTGTATATTTTGGAGATTAGTCCTTTGTCAGTTGCTTATTTTGAAAACATTTTCTCGCATTCTGAGGGTTGTCTTTTCATCTTGTTTATGGTTTCCCTTGCTGTGCAACAGCTTTTAAGTTTCATTAGGTCCCATTTGTTTCTTTTTGTTTTTATTTCCATTTCTCTAGGAGGTGGGTCAAAAAGGATCTTGCTGTGATTTTTGTCATAGAGTGTTCTGCCTATGTTCTCCTCTAAGAGTGTTATAGTGTCTGCCCTTACATTTAGGTCTTTAATCCATTTTGAGTTTATTTTTGTGTATGGTGTTAGGGAGTGTTCTAAGTTCATTCTTTTACATATAGCTGTCCAGTTTTCCCAGCACCACTTATTGAAGAGGCTGCCTTTTCTCCATTGTATATTCTTGCCTCCTTTATCAAAAATAAGGTGACAATATGTGCATGGGTTTATCCCTTTCTATCCTGTTCCATTGATCTATATTTCTGTTTTTGTGCCAGAACCATATTGTCTTGATTACTATAGCTTTGTAGTAGCTTGATTCCTAGAGCTCTGTTTTTCTTTCGCAAGCAATTTTCTTTCGCAAATTGCTTTGGCTATTTGGGGTCTTTTGTGTTTCCATAAAAATTGTGAAATTTTTTGTTCTAGTTCTGTGAAAAATGCCATTGGTAGTATGACAGGGATTGCATTGAATCTGTAGATTGCTTTGGGTAGTAGAGTCATTTTCACAATGTTGATTCTTCCAATCCAAGAACATGGTATATCTCTCCATCTGTTGGTATCATCTTTAATTTCTTTCATCAGTGTCTTATAGTTTTCTGCATACAGGTCTTTTGTCTCCTTAGGTAGGTTTATTCCTAGGTATTTTATTCTTTTTGTTGCAATGGTAAATGGGAGTGTTTCCTTAATTTCTCTTTTAGATTTTTCATCATTAGTGTATAGGAATGCAAGAGATTTCTGTGCATTAATTTTGTATCTTGCTACTCTACCAAATTCATTGATTAGCTCTAGTAGTTTTCTGGTAACATCTTGAGATTCTCTATGTATAGTATCATGTCATTTGCAAACAGTGACAGCTTTACTTCTTCTTTTCCGATTTGGATTCCTTTTATTTCTTTTTATTCTCTGATTGCTGTGGCTAAAACTTCCCAAACTATGTTGAATAATAGTGGTGAGAGTGGGCAACCTTGTCTTCTTCCTGATCTTAGTGGAAATGGTTTTGGTTTTTCACGATTGAGAACAATGTTGGCTGTGTGTTTGTCATATATGGCCTTAATTATGTTGAGGTAAGTTCCCTCTATGTCTACTTTCTGGAGAGTTTTTATCATAAGTGGTGTTTAATTTTGTTGAAAGCTTCTTCTGCATCTATTGAGATGATCATATGGTTTTTATCCTTCAATTTGTTAATATGGTTTATCACATAGATTGATTTGCATATACTGAAGAACCCTTGCAACTCTGGGATAAACCCCACTTGATCATGGTGTATGATCCTTTTGGTGTGCTTCTGGATTCTGTTTGCTAGTATTTCATTGAGGATTTTTGCATCTATGTTCATCAGTGATATTGCCCTGTAGTTTTCTTTCTTTTTGACATCTTTGTCTGCTTTTGGTATCAGGGTGATGGTGACCTCATAGAATGAGTTTGGGAGTGTTCCTCCCTCTGCTATATACTAGAAGAGTTTGAGAAGGATAGGTGTTAGCTCTTCTCTAAATGTTTGATAGAATTCGCCTGTGAAGCCATCTGGTCCTAGGCTTTTGTTTGTTGGAAGTTTTTAATCACAGTTTCAATCTCAGTGCTTGTGATTGGTCTGTTTATATTTTCTGTTTCTTCCTGGTTCAGTCTTGGAAGGTTGTTCTTTTCAAAGAATTTGTCCATTTCTTCCAGGTTGTCCATTTTATTGGCATACAGTTGCTTGTAGTAATCTCCCATGATCCTTTGTATTTCTGCAATGTCAGTTGTTACTTCTTTTTCATTTCTAATTCTACTGAGTCTTCTCCCTTTTTTTCTTGATGAGTCTGGCTAATGGTTTATCAATTTTGTTTATCTTCTCAAAGAACCAGCTTTTAGTGTTATTGATCTTTGCTATTGTTTCCGTCATTTCTTTTTCATTTATTTCTGATCTGATCTTTATGATTTCTTTTCTTCTGCTAACTTTGGGGGTCTTTTTGTTCTTCTTTCTCTAATTGCTTTAGGTGTAAGGTTAGGTTGTTTATTTGAGATGTTTCTTGTTTCTTGAGGTAGGATTGTATTGCTATAAACTTCCCCTTAGAACTGCTTTTGCTGCATCCCATAGGTTTGGAGTTGTCGTGTTTTCATTGTCAGTTGTTTCTAGGTATTTTTTGATTTCCTTTTTGATTTCTTCAGCGATCTCTTGGTTATTAAGTAGTGTATTGTTTAGCCTCCATGTGTTTGTATTTTTTACAGATTTTTTCCTGTAATTGATATCTAGTCTCATATCAATTACGTCCATCTTGTTTAATGTATCATTTAAAGCTTGTGTTTCCTTACTTATTTTCATTTTGGATGATCTGTCCATTGGTGAAAGTGGGGTGTTAAAGTCCCCTACTGTGATTGTGTTACTGTCAATTTCCCCTTTTATGGCTGTTAGCATTTGCCTTATGTATTGAGGTGCTCCTATGTTGGGTGCATAAATATTTACAATTGTTATATCTTCTTCTTGGATTGATCCCTTGATCATTATGTAGTGTCCTTCTTTGTCTCTTGTAATAGTCTTTATTTTAAAGACTTGTTTTTGTATCCATTCAGTCAATACATGTCTTTGTTTGGAGCATTTAATCCATTTATATTTAAGGCAGTTATCGACATGTATGTTCCTATTACCAGTTTCTTAATTGTTTTGCGTTTGTTATTGTAGGTCTTTTCCTTCTCTTGTTTCCTGCCTAGAGAAGTTCCTTTAGCATTTGTTGTAAAGCTGGTTTGGTGGTGCTGATTTCTCTTAGTTTTTGCTTGTCTGTAAAGGTTTTAATTTCTCCGTCGAATCTGAATGAGATCCTTTCTGGGTAGAGTAATCTTGGTTGTAGGTTTTTCCCTTTTATCACTTTAAATATGTCCTGCCAGTCCCTTCTGGCCTGCAGAGTTTCTGCTGAAAGATCAGCTGTTAAGCTTATGGGGATTCCCTTGTATGTTATTTGTTGTTTTTCCCTTGCTGCTTTTAATATTTGTTCTTTGTATTTAATTTTTGATAGTTTCATTAATATGTGTCCTGGCATGTTTCTCCTTGGATTTATCCTGTATGGGACTCTCTGCACTTCCTGGACTTGGCTATTTCCTTTCCCATATTAGGGAAGTTTTCAACTATAATCTCTTCAAATATTTTCTCAGTCCCTTTCTTTTTCTCTTCTTCTTCTGGGACCCCTATAATTCGAATGTTGGTGCGTTTAATGTTGTCCCAGAGGTCTCTGAGACTGTCCTCAATTCTTTTCATTCTTTTTTCTTTATTCTGCTCTGCAGTAGTCATTTCCACTACTTTATCTTCCATGTCACTTATCCGTTCTTCTGCCTCAGTTATTCTGTTATTGATTCCTCCTAGAGAATTTTTTATTTCATTTATTGTGTTGTTCATCGTTGTTGTTTGCTATTTAGTTCTTCTAGGTCCTTGTTAAACATTTCTTGTATTTTCTCCATTCTATTTCCAAGATTTTGGATCATCTTTACTATCATTACTCTGAATTCTTTTTCAGGTAGACTGCCTATTTCCTCTTCCTTTGTTTGGTCTGATGGGTTTTCACCTTGCTCCTTCATCTGCTGTGTGTTTCTCTGTCTTCTCATTTTGCTTAACTTACTGTGTTTGGGGTCTCCTTTTTGCAGGCTGCAGGTTCGTAGTTCCCGCTGTTTTTGGTGTCTGCCCCCAGTGGCTATGGTTGGTTCAGTCGGTTGTGTAGGCTTCCTGGTGGAGGGGCCTGGTGCCTGTGTTCTGGTGGATGAGGCTGGATCTTGTCTTTCTGGTGAACAGGACCATGTCCAGGTGTTATTTGGGGGTGTGTTTTGGGGTGTCTGTGACCTTATTATGATTTTAGGCAGCCTATGTGCTAATGGGTGGGGTTGTGTTCCTGTCTTGCTAGTTGTTTGGCATAGGGTGTCCAGCACTATAGCTTGCTGGTCATTGAGTGGAGCTGGGTCTTAGCATTGAGGTGGAGATCTCTGGGAGAGCTTTTGCCATTTGATATTACATCGAGCCGGGAGGTCTCTGGTGGAGAAATGTCCTGAACTCGGCTCTCCCACCTCAGAGGCCCTGGCCTGACACCCAGCTGGAGCACCAAGATCCTGTCAGCCACATAGCTCAGAAGAAAAGTGAGAAAAAAAGAAAGAAAGAGAAAGTTATTAAAATAAAAAATTATTAAACATAAAAAAATTAAAAAGTAATTTAAAAAACAGAAAGAAGAGAGCAACCAAACGAAAAAACAAATCCACCAAAGATAACAGTGCTAAAAACTATATTTAAAAAAAATGGACAGAACCCTAGGACAAATGGTAAAAGAAAAGCTATAGACAAAATCACACAAAGAAGCGTACACATACACACTCACAAAAAGAGAAAAAGGAAAAAAATATATATATATCATTGCTCCCAAAGTCCACCACCTCAATTTTGGGATGATTCGTTTGTCCAATCAGGTATTCCACAAATGCAGGGTGCATCAAAGTTGATTGTGGGGATTTAATCCGCTTTTCCTGAGGCTGCATGGAGAGATTTCCCTTTCTCTTCTTTGTTCTCACAGCTCCTGGGGCTCAGCTTTGGATTTTGGCCCCGCCTCTGCGTGTAGGTCACCGGAGGGCGTCTGTTCTTCGCTCAGACAGGACGGGGTTAAAGGAGCCGTTGATTCGGGGGCTCTGGCTCACTCAGGCCGGTGGGGAGGGAGGGGCACGGAGGGCGGGGCGAGCCTGCGGCGGCAGAGGCAGGCGTGACGTTGCACCAGCCTGAGGCGCGCCTTGCGTTCTCCTGGGGAAGTTGTCCCTGGATCCCGGGACCCTGGCAGTGGCGGGCTGCACAGGCTCCCCGGAAGGGGGGTGTGGATAGTGACCTGTGCTCGCACACAGGCTTCTTGGTGGCTGCAGCAGCGGCCTTAGCATCTCATGCCCGTGTCTGGGGTCGGCGCTGATAGCCGCGGCTCGCGCCCGTCTCTGGAGCTCCTTTAAGCGGCGCCCTTAATCCCCTCTCCTCGCGCACCAGGAAACAAAGAGGCAAGAAAAAGTCTCTTGCCTCTTCAGCAGCTCCAGACTTTTCCCCGGACTCCCTCCCGGCCAGACGTGGCGCACTAACCCCCTGCAGGCTGTGTTCACGCCGCCAACCCCAGTCCTCTCCCTGCGCTCCGACCGAAGCCCAAGCCTCAGCTCCCAGCCCCGCCCAACCCCGGCCAGTGAGCAGACAAGCCTCCCGGACTGGTGAGTGCCGGTAGGCCCTGATCCTCTGTGTGGGAATCTCCCCGCTTTGCCCTCCGCACCCCTGTTGCTGTGCTCTCCTCCGCGGCTCCGAAGCTTTCCCCCTCCGCCACCCGCAGTCTCCGCCCGCGAAGGGGCTTCCTAGTGTGTAGAAACCTTTCCTCCTTCACAGCTCCCTCCCACTGGTGCAGGCCCCGTCCCTGTTCTTTTGTCTCTGTTTATTCTTTTTTCTTTTGCCCTACCCAGATACGTGGGGAGTTACTTGCCTTTTGGGAGGTCTGAGGTCTTCTGCCAGCGTTCAGTAGGTGTTCTGTAGGAGTTGTTCCACGTGTAGATGTATTTCTGATGTATTTGTGGGGAGGAAGGTGATCTCCGCGTCTTACTCTTCCGCCATCTTGAAAGTCTCTACAGAAAAAGAATTTTTATTGTATCTATTTATATCCTCAGAAACTTGCACAATAACTAAATCATAATAGGATTTCAGCAGAACGAAAAGCTATACACATAAATTAGCGTTCTGTGTGTTTATGCATGTATAATTTTATATGGTTAAGAATTACTAAATTATATATAATTTGATGTCATGCTTTTTCCACTTAAAGTTATATAATTTTTTTTTCACATGGTCTGCTGAATCAAGCTCCCTATAACATTTGAAATTTTTCCAAACATTCATTGTATAACTTTCCCATACTTTTTAAATTATTTCCCTATTGACAGACAGTAACATTAGTTGCATTTTAATATTATATTTAATACCCTGATGAGCATTATTGTCCATAAACTTTCTATTTCAGAATATTTCTTTAGAATAGTTTCCTAGAAAGAAAGTAAATCAATGGTTATGGACATTTTTTAAGGGTCATGTTATATATCACCAAATGGTTTGCTAAAATGGCCAAACCCATTTGGATTCACAAAAGTAGTACATGACAGGGAGCATCACACTTTAAGAGAGATATAGGCTATCTAGAAAGCCTCTAGAGAAAATAAACATTATATGCAAGTAATCATTGGAGATACATGGAAAGTTTACCTGAGGAGAAGGGTGGACATGTTAGATATTTTAAAATATCTATCATGAGGAAGATATTATGATAACAATATCATGAGGAAGAGGAAGAAAACTTTGGTGTCATTTCAGAGAACAATGATGGAATATCACTAGTTACTATTCACTGAACATTAGCTGTGTGCCAGGCGCTGTGCTAAGCATTTTAGCTATAGTAGTTATTGAATCTTTATTTTAGAGATAGATAACTAAAACTCCAAAAGGTTTAGTCACTTACCAAGAGTCACAGAGCTAATTAACAGCAGATCCAGTATTCATAAACTCAGGTTGAAATGATTCTAATGGTCATTTTCAACCACTACACCAAGACTTCCCAAACTTTTCCACCACAATGACCCTAATGGTAGAGAAGAGAGCAAGCCGATCCTTGGGGTATGTGGAGTATAGTGAATCTCTAGAATCCTTTGTTTTTTCCTCACACTTTTGCAACTGCTATGGAAAACAGTGTGATAGTTCCTCCAGAAATTAAAAACAGAATTACCATGTGATCCAGCAATGCCATTTCTGGATGTATAGCCAAAAGAATTGAAGGAAGAGTCTTGAAGAGATATCTGTACACCCATATTCATATCAGCATTATTCCAATTAGCCAAGTAGTGGAAGTGACCCAAGTATACATCAATGGATGAATGGATAAACGAAATATGTACAATGGAATATTATTCAGCTTTAAAAAGGAAGGAAATCCTGTTACATGCTACAACATGGATGAAGCTTAAGGACATCATGCTAAGTGAAATAAGCCAGTCAGAAAAAGACAAATACTGTCTGATTCCACTTATGTGAGGGTATCTAATGCAGTCAAACGTGTAGAAATAGAAAGTGGAATGTGGTTACCAGGGGCTGGAGGGTGGGGGGAAAGGCAAGTTGTTGTTTAATGGGTGCAGAGCTTCAGCCTTGCGAGATTAAAAAGTTCTGGAAATCTGTTTCACAGCAATGTGAATATAATGAATATTACTGAACTGTACACTTAAAAATGGTTAGGATGGTAAATTTTACATTATGTGTTTTTAATACAATAAAAATATCTAGGTGCATTTTTGTTTGGTATTTTATTTTTATATTTTATCATAATAATATTTTCCCCCAACTTTCCGATAAAAACAATCTTCTAGGAAGATGTACAATTTTTGTCTTGTAGCTTTGTATATCCCTGAATATCGTGTGCCAGTTTGAGAAGCATTATTCTGCATCACGCTTCCAAGGAATCCAAACTCAACATTATCCATGAGGTATTGTAGTTTTCATATTTTCACCCAGAGAAACAAGTAGCTATTGTCTTTCTGTTTTGTTTTGGGTTTTTTTTTGCGGGGGTGAGGGTTGTTTGTTTGTTTTTGGAGTGTTAAGAGGGAAGAGAATATTGTATACGATAGTATTTTGTACTGAAGTATAGTTAATTTACAGTGTTGTGTTACTTTCAAATATACAGCAAAGTGATTCAGTTATACATATATATACATATATTCTTTTTCAGATTCTTTTCCATTATAGGTTATTACAAGACACTGAGTATAGTCCCCTGTGCTATACAGTAGGTCCTTGTTGTTTACATATTTTATGTATAGTAGTGTGTATATGTCCATCCCAAACTTCTAATTTATCTTCCTGCACCCCATGCTCTCTCCCCTGGTAACCATAAGTTTGTTTTCTATGTCTGTGAGTCTATTTCTGTTTTGTAAATCGGTTAATTTTTTCATGTTTTTAGATTCCACATATAAGTGATATCATATGAAGTTTGTCTTTCTCTGTCTGACTAACTTCACTTAATATGATAATCTCCAGGTCCATTCACATTGCTGCAAATGGCATTATTACGTTCTTTTCTTTGGCTGAGTAATATTCCATTGTGTATATATACCACGTCTTCTTTGTCCATTCCTCTGTCGATGGACATTCAGGTTGCTTCCACGTCTTGGCTATTGCAAATAGCACTGCTATGATATTGGGGTGCATGTATCCTTTTGAATTACAGTTTTGTCCAGATATATGCCCAGGAGTGGGATTGCAGGATCATATGATAACTCCATTTTTAGCTTTTTAAGGAATCTCTCCGTACTGTTCTCCATAGTGGCTGCACCAATTTACATTCCCACCAACAGTGTAAGACGGTTCCCTTTTCTCGATACCCTCTCCAGCATTTATTGTTTGTAGACTTTTTAATGATGGCCATCCTGACTGGTGTGAGGTATGAGGTGATACCTCATCGTAGTTTTTATTTGCATTTCTCTAATAATTAGCAATATCGAGCATTTCTCATGTGCCTGTTGGCCATCTGTGTCTTTCTGTTTCTAATTTTATTGATTTCTGCTCTTATCTTTTTGCTTTCCTTCTGGCTACTTTGGGTTTATTTTGTTCTTGCTTTTCTAAATCCTTAAGGTGAAAACTTAGATAATTGATTTGAGATCTTCCCTCTTTTCTAATATAAGCATTTAAAGTTATAAATTGCTCTTTAAGCATTTCGTTAGCTGCATCTCATAATTTATGATATATTGTGCTTTTTTCATTTAGTTCAAAGTATTTCTAATTTTCCTTGTGATTTATGCTTTCCCTCATGGGTTATTTAGCGTGTGTAGTTTAATTCCCAAATATTTTAGAGTTTTCCAAAGATCTTTCTGTTACTCATTTTCTGCTTTAATTCCCTAGAGTCAGAAATTTTATTTTGTATGATTTCCATCCTCTTGAACTTTTTTTTGGCGGTATGTGGGCCTCCCACTGCTGCGGCCTCTCCCGCCGCGGAGCACAGGCTCCAGACGCGCAGGCCCAGTGGCCACGGCTCACGGGCCCAGCCGCTCCGCGGCATGTGGGATCCTCCCGGACCGGGGCACGAACCCGCGTCCCCTGCATCGTCAGGCAGACCCCCAACCACTGCGCCACCAGGGAAGACCTATTGAACTTTTTGAAACTTGTTTTATGGCCCAGAATTTAGTCCATCTTGATGAATTCCATGTGCACTTAAAAAAGGATGTATACTCTGCTGTTGTTGGATATAGTGTTCTAGTTGGTCAACTATTTCTCCTTTCAGTTTTAAGTTTTGCCCCATGTATTCTGAAACTCTGTTATTAGAGGCACATATATTTAGAATTGTTTTCTCTTGATAAATTGCCTCCTTTATCATTATATATTGTCCCTTTTTATGCCTGGTAGTAATTCTGAAATCTTACTTAGTCTGATAAGAATACGGTCACTCCAGCTTTCTTTTGATTAGTGCTTACATGATATATCTTTATCCTTTTACTTGTAACCTATCTTTGTATTTATATTGTAACTGGGTTACTTGTGTCTAGCCCTCTATGCTTTGTAATTGGAGTGTTTAGACCATTTAAGTTTAATGTAATTATCAACATGGTATATTTGAAAGTTGTTAAGAGAGCAAATCTTATGAGTTCTCAGCACTAGGGGAAAAAAAACAATTTTGTGTGTGTTTCTATACAAGATGATAAATGTTAACTAAATTTATCATGGTGATCATTTCACAATATATGTAAGTCAAAATCATTAGACTGTACACCTTAAACTTATACAGTGCTATAGGTTGATTATATCTCAATAAAACTGTAAAAGAAAAAGTAAAGAAAAATATCTATATGGTTAGATATAAATATACCATTTGCTATTTGCTTAACAATTGTCCCAGAGTTTTGTTCCTTTCTTCCCATCTTGTTTTGGATTGGATTGGACTTTTTAATATTACACCTTATCTCCAGTCTTGCCTCGTTAGCTTCATCTCTTTGTTTTTGTGGTTGTCATCTTCTTTGTTGTCGTCATCACTGTTTTAGTTGTAGCCCTCGGGCTGGTTTCTACTGTACAGCGAAGTGAAGTAGCGTTCCCTGTGCTATACAGCAAGTTCTCATCAGTTATCTATTTTATACATATTAGTCATAGTAGTGTATATATGTCAATCCCAATCTCCCAATTCATCCCACCCCCTCTTTCCCCCCTTGGTGTCCATATGTTTGTTCTCTACATCTGCGTCTCTATTTCTGCCTTGCAAACTGGTTCATCTGTACCATTTTTCTAGATTCCACATATATGTGTTAATATATAATATTTGTTTTTCTCTTTCTGACTTACTTCACTCTGTATGACAGTCTCTAGGTCCATCCACGTCTCTACAAATGACCCAATTTCATTCCTTTTTATGGCTGAGTAATATTCCATTGTATATGTGTACCACATCTTCTTTATCCATTTGTCTGTTGATGGATATTTAGGTTGCTTCCATGACCTGGCTATTGTAAATAGTGCTGCAATGAACTTTGGGATGCATGTGTCTTTTTGCATTATGGTTTTCTCTGGATATGTGCCCAGCAGTGGGATTGCTGGGTCATATAATAATCCTGTTTTTAGTTTTTTAAGGGACCTCCATACTGTTCTCCATAGTGACTGTATCGATTTACATTCCCACCAACGGTGCCAGAGGGTCCCTTTTCTAGTGGCTGTTTTTAAATCTTTGTCTATTAATTCCATCATAGCTGTCATTTCTATATTTGCTTCCATAGATTTTTCTCCTGATTATATGCAATATTATCATGCTTCTTTGTATGCCTGTATGTAGATTTTTATTAGACACCAGATATTTTTAATTTTACATCATTGGACCCGGTTTGGACTTTGTTCTGGCATGCCTATAATTTACTTGAAAGCAGTATGATTCTTTCAAGGCTTGCTTTTAAGTTTTGTCAGAGTGGGTCCAAATTAGCCTTTTGTCTGTGAGAAGGTGCCGATCAGGAGAAAAGAATCAAGTCCAAGGACAAAGTGAATGGAGAGGAATAGGACTCAGGAGCCAAGGACAGAGCACAGAGGAGTGGATAGATCAAGGAGCTGAGACTGGCACAGCAGAGGAGTCACATTCCTGCAAAAGTCACTGGGGTGGAGTGGGAGGGAGTTTGTGTTCATATGTAACACTGAGTTAGGTTCTGGGCTTGGATCATCATAAGCAAGTTTCTCACTTACATTCAGAGGCTGAGTGTGATGTGGACATTCTCTTGGTGAACATCTAGCATACTTTGTCTCCACCCACTCAAAGGAAGAGCTGAGCCGGCTCCATGTATTAACCAAAATTCTTGCCACACAATTACAAAATGACCTCTAGGGGGCATTGCAGACCCCGTTGAAAACCACTGGTTTGGGATCTCAGGATTTAAAATATGCCCTTACTCTGCCCTTTATTGGCACCAGTTTCTCAGCTTGCCACATCATGAGAGGCCTCCCAAAAGCCCTTTCCTTCAGATACTCTTCCTGGATGAGGAATTCATTTACTTCTGTGGCTGCAGCTATTGCCCAAGGTCATGGCTCCCACACCTATATCCCAAGCCTCGTCCTCCTGTGCCTGCCTCTTCCTGTCTGCTCAAAGTCAGCTCACTCATTAAACCTCAGCTTAAGTGCCACCTATGCCATGAAGTCTTCTCCAATGCCTCCAGTTGTCAGTAACCCGTCCCTCCTCTTGCCCTCAGAGATGCTGCCAATGGTTTAGTTCTTAATTGTGCAGAACTCCTCAAGCTGTAGTCCTGATTCTCTCCCTAAAAACCTGGAGAATGGCTTGTTAAAATGGAATTGCCAAGGAAACATCCTCAAAAGATAATAATCTCAATAAGCCTGGTCAATTATTTTCATTTACAAACACCCACATCAAAGAAATGTATATCTCAACAAACTCTCAGGGATTTTGATACAAACTGAAATTGGAAGAAAAATTACCTTGGGCGTTTCATGTATGTCCCACATGGTTGTCCCCATTGAAAGGTTTTGTAAACCTTTTCAATGTGAGAATTGTTTTTTAATGCTTGGAAGTGAGCACCATGCTGGACATATAATTGGAATTTTTAGTTTTCAGCATCAGGAATTGGAGATTAATGGGACCCAGGGGGGTCTTGGTGATGGGTTTTATTCTCCTGCATAATCTGGATCAACCACCTTTATTCCTTGATGTGTGCAATTGATAGTGTTTTCTGAGTCCTATATACAGTGCTTCAGTAAAATTCAATACAAAGGAAGCTTCAAGACAAGTACCCTGGCCTTTCTTTCAACCAGATTGCTGCCTCTAATCCCATCCTCTACAGACATGCTGGAGCAACCATTGCCTGGGACCCAAAGATTAATAAAACTAGTTTCTGTTTTCAAGGAATTTCAAGTCTAACATCTGAGAAAGATAGGTAAATATAATTATACAGTAATCAAAACATCTAAGAGGTACAGAAGTATTGGCAGAGTCAGGGAACTTAATATCTAAACTGAGTTTAAAAGAATGCATAGGAATTAATTCAACCAGGCAGGGAAGAGCAACTTAAGCAAGGGAACCTAAATGTGCAAACAATGGAGGTGTGGATCAACAGGGTTTATCAGGGAATGAATGGGAAGTGCAGCAGTTTGGTGAAAGAGGGTGGTGGGAATGGACCTTCCTCTTGACCTCGGGTATTCCAATGAAAAGATGAAGAAGCTGGTGGGATACATTTGTGGGAATAGACCCTTGAGGTCACTCTTGTCTCCTTTTACTCAGAAGCAGACAGTTCTTTTTTTTTAATTTTTTTTATTAATTAGTTTATTTATTTATTTTTGGCTGCATTGGGTCTTTGTTGCTGCACGTGGGTTTTCTCTAGTTGCGGTGAGCAGGGGCTACTCTTTGTTACGGTGTGCAGGTTTCTCATTGCGATGGCTTCTCTTGTTGCAGAGCATGGGCTCTAAGCACACGGCTTCAGTAGTTGTGGCACATGGGCCCAGTAGTTGTGGCTCGCAGCTCTAGAGCGCAGGCTCAGTAGTTGTGGCGCACGGGCTTAGTTGCTCTGCGGCATGTGGGATCTTCCCTCAGCAGGGCTCGAACCTGTGTCCCCTGCATTGGCGGGCGGATTCTTAACCACTGCGCCACCAGGGAAGTCCCCAGAAGCAGACAGTTCCTGATGGTATGGTCACAGCCTCTCACTTTCTCAAGCACAGCAGGTTTCCGAAGCCCCTGGGGTTACAGCTTTGGGCTCCTTATTCATTCTAGGGCAGTGACTTTCCAAAGGTTTGACTGCAACTTCTAGTAATAAATGCATCTTCTTTTCCCACTTAGGTTGTTATATAATATTGAGCAAAGAATTTGAAAAAGAATAGATAACATGTATATGTATAACTGAATCACTTTGCTGTACACCTGAAACTAACATGACATTGTTAATCAACTGTACTCCAATATAAAATAAAAAGTTAAAAAAAATACATCTTATGCTATGACCTGGAACTTACATACAAATATAAAATTGAAATACAATTTCCATAAAACAATATCTCCATTACTGCCTGGAATCACTTTGATATGTTATTTTCTATTTCCGTTTCCATTTAAATTCTCTTCTGTTCCTATTTTTAAAAACTTAAAAACTTAAATTTGGGTGGCACACACTAAGTTGATTTCACAATCCAATGAGTTACAACTCGCAGTCTGAGGAACACTGTCCTAAGACATATCCTAGTTCGAGAGTGTTGAGAAGCAGCACAGTGCAGGAGCTAAGAACTTGGACTCTGGAAGCAAAACACCAGAATTGACATCTTTGTTCTCTCACTTACAACCTGTGTGGCCTTGGGCAAGTTACTTAACCTTTCTAAGCCTCAGTTGCCTTGTCTGCAAAATGGGATAATAGAGTTGTTGTGAGGATTAAGTGAGTATATATATATATATATATATATATATATATATATATACTGACTCAGAAAATTGTCAGGCATCTAGTAAATGTTGCCCATGTGTTAGCTGCCACCACCATCATCATCATCATCATCATCATCTCTGATCCCTCCTGTTATCCTATTCTAAAATGAAGCTAAATTGCAGTACCACTAGTGGGGGCAGAGGGGATAGCAATACCAAACGATTTATTTACAAAGCTGTACAAAACTACAGTGTGAGGGGCAGGGTGGGGAGGTGCCCTGGGATCCTGTTCACACAGGCTGCCCCCACCCCACTCCTGTTTGCAGGGATAGGAGGAGGGAGACTCCTTTCCCAGCCGTGGTTTGGCGTTCTGGATAAAGGGATGACTGCTGGATCTGAAATGATCCCCTCTGCTTTCCCCTAACAAACGTTTTATTTCCTCACTAGCTCGCTGTTTGTGACCACCTAGCATCCCACACCCCTAAAGTGAGGACTTCCTTCTTACTCTGCATCTTGGGGACCACATTAGAATGTCAGTCCATGCAAAGGGAAATTGGATGTTTTCTTACCAATTCAGTGCACTCAGTCCAACACGGGGCAGCCCACAAGCGGGGGATGGGGGGCGGGGGGCAGGGTGGTAAAAGGAAGGCTGGCGTGTTTCAACCCTCCTCACCCAGCACCTCAGATACTCTGATGGTCCAACTAAGGAATAAAAGGGGCATCTGGCACCTGATGGGCAGAAACCAAATTCAAGAACATTCTATCAATTACACAAAGGACAAATTCAAGAAATAAAAAACCGGAGACTTGGAGTAAATGTTTCATTATTGGTCATGATGATCAAAAGATGATGGTTAAAACACACACACACACACACACACGCACGCACGCACACACGCACGCGCGCGCGCGCACACACACACACACACACACACACACACACACACACACACACACACACACTCTCAGACATCCCCCAGCCGCAGGACCCCACCCCCACCCCCTGCTGGCGTCTCTGGCCACGCCCTGCAGCCCTCGCTCCACCCAGGACTCCGCCCTTCAGTCGGAATTCTACCGCCTGATTTTAACTTCCCTCAAGGCGGTGCCCGGATGCTCACTGTGAAGAAAAGCTGAGGACTTGCCCTGGGCTGGGTAGCAAATGCCCACGAGTCCTCCTCTATCTCCCTTTCCAAACCTCGCTCCTTTTCTCCCCTCTCCCACCCCATCATTGTTCCCCTGAAACAAATAGGATGGCTTCACAGGTCAATTCTTAACACGTACAAACACCAAAAGCAGAGGAAACGCCCCTGGCCACCCCCCTCCCCCCAAACCCCAGTGCTGGGAGAGCAGCCAGCGGCGGGCGAGGCTGCCTCGGGAACTGCGGAGCCGCTGGAGCTGTCCGGCCGTTCTGGAAACTTCTTTGCCTCTGGGCTTTACCGGGAGGCCTCCTCCTTCAGCTCCTTGTTTTTCCGCACCTCCTCCGCGTGCTTGTCCTGGGAAGGAAGGGAGGGAAAAGGACAGGTCACACGGGCTTCCCCAGGATAAAGGGAGGCCGAGGGGCAGGAGAGCCAAAGCAAAGAGTGTGGCCACCACTGGCCACCACAGGAAGTGACGAGCAGGGTCTGCAAAGGCGTCCTGAGAAGGGGCAGAAGGTCGCAGGTGAACGAGCCTGCTGGTGGGGCCCCTGGATGCTCGTTGACTAGACACAGCCTCCCTGGGGGAACCCACCTGGCAGGGACCACCAGTCTCCACCGCCCTTACCTGGCCGTCTGGGGGCTGCACTGATTACACTGCTTGACTTAATGGAAGGAGTAGTAGCTCCGTGTAGCTTGTGCCAGAAGAGCAGGTGGAGCTCACTGCAGGCGGCCCCTGCACACAGGCAGCTGGACTGCCCTGTGTTTCCCGTCCATCTCCTTAGTGAGGGTTGTCTTAAGCCCCCTGACGAAAGGTGAGGGCGTGTAAAGTATAAATCGACTAAAGAACTTCTGGAAATGTCCAGCCCCACAAAGTGGCTTTTTTTTGTAAGTGTGGTAAAAGAATCCTCTTTCGTGCGCCAGCATCATCAAACCAAATGATAGGATCTGACTTCAAACGCCCATCAGCCGTGTGTCTTTGACCAGCTCACTTCACCCGTCAGGCTCAGTTCTCTGGTATTATAAGGGAGGGGCATGGATGGGAAGCTCTTTTACCTCTAGAATTCTGTGATTTTAGTGTTCACTTCTAGGGCTTATCTCGGTCTACCTTACATCCCTGCTCATGGTGAAGACGTCTAGGTCCTCCTTGTGGGCAGGGAGCACGCCTTTTCCTCTTTGTATCTCTCAGTTCCTCATATGGTACCTTGTGCACGGTAGGTGCTCAGTAAATCCTCTCTCTGCCAGAGCCCGGCATCCACCCAGATATCATCACACCCAGGTATGGATCCGCCTGGGGGAGACCCACTGAGGCAGCCCAGGGTCCCAGGATGTACCTTAAACTACAGATCTGTCCCTGGAGAGGCCCTAGAACTTTCCACGTCCCTGGGGAAAATGTGGGGAGTGGTACGTCTAGCAGTGGTTCTCAACCTTGCTGTTCGTCAGCATGACCTGAGAAACTTGTTAAACTGAGGTCCTCAGGCACCATCCCTAGAGAGCCGGGATTGGTAGGTCTGGAGTAGGGTCCAGGTATCTGTAGTTTTAAACTTTACACCAAGTGAGTCTGGTGCGGATGGCCAGTGATTCACACAAGTACTGACAAAGAGACATCGTTATAGGTGTCCCTGGCCTGGGGCAGAGCACACACCTGTCTCTCATCCCACCTCCTGTCTTCATCGTTGGGCAAAGGTGAAGAGTGGTCAAGATTCCAGAGGAGTGATGCTCATGCAGATGTCTGCTCTGACATCTTGCTTCTTTAAGGCTTATCTCACTTCCAAAGCGCTTCCTCCAGACTGTGGACCTTCCCCATCTCTCCAGCTCAGAATCTACATCTATTCCCAAGTGAGCTCACTGAACAGAACCCTAGGTTTCTGGACTCCCTTTCCTTGGCCTCCAGTGGCTCCCTGTCTGCCAAAAGGCCGGCAGGATGATTGTGGGCTGGTCTCCCTGAAACAAGCATTGAAAGAGCCACCTGGGACTTCCCTGGTGGTCAAGTGGTTAAGATTCCGTGCTTCCAATGCAGGGACTGCGGCTTTGATACCTGGCCGGGGAACTAAGATCCCACATGCCACATGGCATGGCCAAATTTAAAAAAAAAGAAAGAAGGAAAGAAAGAAAGAGCCACCTGGCCTCATATCCAAAGAACTGGGCTGTAGTCCCAGCTCCACTGCTTAGTGGCTGTGTGACCCTGGACAAGTCATTTGACCTTCTCTAACATGGTTTCCTCATCAGTAAAATAAGGATAACACCCATCCTGCTTACCTCATTGTGAGGATAGGGGTATGATGAAATAAAAGTGTTTTGCAGTTTTTCAAATGCCATATCATGGCTCTAGCCTCAATATTTCCCTTGGGTTTAGCCTAAGAACCCATGCCCCATCCTATCCCAATCCCTAAGTTTTTTTTTTTTTCCTGCAAGAGTTTACTCCTACCCATCCCTCAATAACTGGGGAAGCCTGAAATCAGACCCGGAACACTTCCCTCCCATGTGATACTTGATGGAGGCCTTGCTGCCCCTAGAAGGATGGAGAAAGAGAGCGGAGGACCTGCCACATGCTGGCCAGCTGCAGGGCCTACACAACATCCAAATCCCCTGTGAAGAAACCAGGTCTTTCTAGTAGCTTTGCCAAGGGCCTGAGACTCTAGGTGGTTGGGCAGAAAGGAGCGGGGACCACGCAGCTCACCATGGGACGAGGCCACCGATCGGGTCCCGGGAGTCACCGCGCAGCAGGCGGCGCCTGGAAATAAAACACAGAGCTGGAGCTCTCCCAGGAGCCGCAGGAGAAACTGGGGCAGCCTTGGGACTCAGGAAACGAGGCCAGCATGTTCTCAGCAGAACGGGCTGTTATTCCACTGACACGTGGGACCAACCCCAGTCTCTCACGTTTCTCATCTTCAGGCGACACCATTTGGTTTATTGACAAGAGGCAGAATATTGGAAAGACCAGTGACTCACTCAGTCCATATCAAGAGATTTGGAGAGGATTGTGTTTCCTGCTCAGTGGGCAACTCAGCGCATCATGCCCTTGGCTTAGAGCCAAGAGCTCAAGTCAGCATCTTTCATTAAGTCAAATCGGTCCATTCAAGGATGAAGCCAGGAATGTATAACTGCTCGTTCATCCCTACTCCCCTGCGTTAGGCAGGCTTTCTCTAGAAGATAAGAGGTCTGATCTCCCTCAGACAATAAGAAACTTCAGTTGTGTAGCTGGGCAGCATGTCACCCAAGGAACTCCAAAGCTTGGTTCATTTCTCTTGCCTGTGACTTCCCCAGTCATCCCTTGGAACTCTCTAAGGATCCAGCCTAACAGAATTCTCGCCTGAGGCTGCCTGCTCCCTGAAATGGTCTGCGTGTCCATTATACTTGCCGTGGAAGGAGGAACAGGTCCCAAGAGTCTCCTCTCTGATCCAAGACCACTTACCTTCTCTTGCAGCCGTTCCAACATGGCGGCAAGGTGGGCCTCCCGGTTCTCCTTGTTGGACTCCATCTTCTGAGCCAGTTTTTCCTTTGCCATCTTGATGAAGTTGTTGTTTTCCTCAATGGCTTTTTGGATCACCTCCCGCTCATGTTCTCGCTTCTCTGCCAGGTGCTTCAGAAGCTCAGCTTCCTGGTACTAGTGGAGCATGGAGGGAGAAAGAGGCCCTTGAAGGTGAGCATGCCAGGGTGTGTTTTTAGCATCACGACTTAAGAGCTCCACGCTCAGAACACACGCCTCCCTGAGCCTGGTTGCCTGGCCCATTGGCAGGAAGCGAGGACACTTCCTGGATTCTCCCACTGGACCCTCGGTCCTCTTTTTCATTCATTCACAAATATGGAGTGACCAGATACTAAGTAGCAGGCACTATTCCAGCAACTTGGGAAAGAAAACAGTCTACTAGAGACAAGAATGTATAAATAACTCTAACCCAGGCTAGCATGCGACATATGCCTTGAGAGAGAGAAAAGAAGTGCTATAGGAATTCAAGGGTGGTAATTTTCAGCTTCAAATATGAAGGAAAGCTTACGCAGAAATGGCATAAGAGTTGGGCCATAAGAATCCGTAGAAAGCGAGGAAGGCACGCCAAGGGGTGAAGGTATACCATGCCATGACCTTCTTCCCCCTCCCCCAATTAAGGACCCCTTTCCTTAATTGTCTAGCCTTTCCCTAAATCCTTAGTGTTGGTCAATGTCTTACCTTGTCACGATAAGGTCCCCTCTGGGAGTTATGTAATTCAGTGACTTATCCCCCTAACCAAACTCCTAGAGACCTGGGGCTTTTCCTTCTTTGTTTCCCTCAATGGTGTCTCATTCTCTGCGCGGTACCTGGAAGAGCTGCCTAAATACCTATAGGTTGGTGGTGACCTGACCCCCAGCTCAGAGCCACCACCTGTCTTCCTCAACATCTTCCCCCTCATGCTCAGACAGAGGGGAAGAAGGGACAGCACCGACCTTCCTTCGCTCTTCAGCCGCTTCCAGTTTCTTCTGGATTTCTTCCAGCGATGGGTCTCGCCTCCGGGGGAGGGAGGCATTGAACTCGGGCACCCCATCAAAGGAGGGTGGCTTCAGGATGACTTCAAAGGACTGGCCAGAGGTGCATTTGTTCAGCTCGATGACTTCCATGTCGGAAATTACACACCAGTTCAGGTCCACCGTGTCTGCTACAGAGAGCAGAAAAGGGGCTGCTCACCCCCTGAAGGCCATATGGGGCCCCCCCTAAAGCATGCACACATGCACACATACATGGGAGGCTGAGGTCCCCAAGGCAGACCAATGACCAGGGTTCTGGGTCTGTCCTACACATGGCACCGAACGTCGCTGGGCCCTGATGGGGCTGAAGGAGCTGGTGGCCACAGGAAGCTCTCAGACTCTGCGAGCAGGGGCCCCAGGATAAGGGATTTCTAGTAATGGCTGTAGCAACTGGCTTTGCTTCTGCTTCTGACAAGGTTCCTCCGGTGGCTGAGCTCTGGCTTATATTGGCACACACTGAGGCGTTTACTTACCACCCACCTCCCATCCACTCCTCGCCCCGCTACCGATCCGATGGCTCGGCCTTCGGACACCTCTCCCCTTGCCCCGTCCTACCCTGCTCTCTTCTTTCTCTCCAGTCAGTACTGTCTCTCCGCTGGCTTTCATCTTTTCTCCTACACTCTCTCCCACACCAGCCTAAACAGAAAAAACAATCTCAGGTGACCCAAGCACTCCCACCTGTCATTTCCAGACCAAACCCATCCTTTCCTTTGAAGCCCCAGGAAGCTAAAGGTGACCTATGCCCTGACCACCACCTCCAATCAGGACGTGGCCATTCAGTGCTCCCTGCCAGTGTCCTGGGACCTGTCACAGGGCTCAGGTGGCATAGCGATCCCAGAGCCTCCTTGGGCGGCTGAAGAGCGGAAGTCCCTTGCCACATCTGGATCTGCTCAGAGCATTCTCGACCCTTCACTGAGGAGACCTGTGGGCGGCTCATTCACACCAGGACTGTCCCCCTTCTAGGCTAGGTGTCCCCGAGGGCAGACCCCCTGTCTACTCGGCCTCTGCGTCCTCCACAGCACATGAACAAAAGCTGACATCGAGGGCCTTCTGCAGAGGGTCTGACTCAGACCCCCAGCTGCTGTCTGGTCCCCCAGGCCGCAGCCCCACGCCCACCTTCGCGTGGGACTTAGACCCTCAGAATCAGCTGTGGCGTTTACTGGCTCTGGGAAAGAGAATGCGATGTAGGGGGTAGATTTTCAGGAAACTGCGGTGGAGGTGCTGGCCTCCTGGATGCAAGCTACAGGAAGCTTCCGTCTTTACTCTTCCGACTGTGACCCTCACGTACCTTCATATTTATAGGATGAATTATTCAGGGGGTCTGCCAGGAAACAGGAGCAGAACAAGGACACCAGCGGGAGTTCCTTCATCTTCTCTTTGTAGGCTGTGGAAACACCCGACAGGTGAAGAGGGCGACCCCCTTCCTAGACTCAGAAGCCAGCACCCATGCAAGTGAGGGTGCCTGAGCAGCAGGGGGGTCACCGAGCTCCACAGAGGCACCCAAACCCCCCAAATCCACCCCTTGGTTGGAGACCCAGCCCATGTTGCCCTGAGCAGCTCTGTTCAGGATCCCTGTGTGTGATTCGGACCCACTTCCGTCCACCTGCGCCTTCCAGGGCACCCAGAGACCCCCATCTTCTCTCCAGCACATCATCTCGCTTTGTGGTACTGAACGCAAAATGCCTGCAGGTATGGACCCCAAGCACCAGTGCCCTCGCCCCCACCGGCACCCTGGACCTCAATTTCTACGTCCCCGTACGTGCCCAGGATATTCTGTGCCTTTTGCTCCAGGATGGAGGAAACCCACACTCCATTCTCAGAGTACTTGACAGTGCTTCCCTGAAGGTAAAGAAGGCCACTGCCATCCCTGTGGTCCTGCCTCTCCCTGGGTGACAAGGTCAGGCTGTGAGCTTTCCCTGACCGTCCCAGTGCAGTGGTCAAAGCCAGTGAGGTTGGTGTCCATGAGGGCTGGAGGGGTCTCCCAGTGTTTGGGGAGGATTTGGAAACTGCGAGGTCATGAGTTAGAGCTGATAACTGTTGGGTTTTTTTTTTTTGCCACGTCGCACAGCTTGTGGGGTCTTAGTTTCCTGGCTAGGGATCGAACCCAGGCCCTCAGCAGTGCAAGCGCCGAGTCTTAGCCACCGGACCACCAGGGAATTCTCTAGAGTTGATTTGTTGGGTCCAGTCCAACCCACCTCCTCTGGGCCCCTCCCCCATCCCTACTGCCCTGAACTCTCCCCTGATTTCCTTTTACAAATTAAAAACAGGATTAACTGCAAAAATAATACATGGGCATTGTAAAGACTTTTTTAAAAACAAGTGCAGATGAGTAAAAGGAAGAAGAGCTCAGCTGTGATCCCCCCCCTCATCCAGAGATAACCTCTTTTAACCCTTAGGTGTATTTCCTGTCAGCCTTTTATCTCTTCTATGCACATATAAGTACATCTATGCGTGTACAGAAATACCCTATGCTGTAGTGCCCCATTACGTAAACGGTTTTTGTACCTACCCGCGAGGGTCATGTTTTCTGGAATGTGAGAGGTGAGTCCTAGTGAAAGTCAGGGTAGGTCTGCCACCAGCTCAGGACACTGTCACAAATCCGAAAAGCAGATCGTTTTAGCTGACAGGTTATTCGCATAAGGAAGGTCTTTACACAACTGGGGAGGAAATCCCAGGAGGTACGTCATCCGCCCCCACCTCCAGGCTGACTCTCCCTTCCCCAAACACCGACCCCCCTCTTCCACGTCACTCAGTCAAGTTCAGTTTCCAAGCACTGAACTTGGAAAATTTCATAATTGAGAAGTTTATCGTTTCATAATTGGTTTCCCAATCGCAAGACCCCCTGAGACTCAAACATGGGTTTCCCCAAACTGAACGTATCAATGCATGTTGATCTGTCTCCCCGTGCAGCTCAGTGGTCTGGTCCGAAGGAAAGGTTAAGGTGAGAAACAAACCCTAAGTCAGAATCGCCTGGGAGGTATTTGCAAAATAACTCTGTGTCCTGAATTCCTCCCTACACCCAGCCCGGACCTTCCTGCCCAGAGCATTCTGACATTGGACAGAGGATGTCAAGATACCTCTTCAGTTCCCCCTCGCTCTCTTGCCCCCTGCCTGCTCCGAACCAGTGTTCTAAGCACTGCTTGACCCCCTTTAAGACAATCCTGGAGTATGAGAATAAACAAATACTAAGGAATAATGTAATCATTATGGGATTCGTGCCGAGATGGAAATCCGCATTCGGGATTACTGTGGGAGCTCAGAGACAGGGCTCCAGACTCAGCACAAGGCCTGGGGAGCTAGGAAGGGCCCCCTGATGTTACCAGCCCTGGAACTGCTGAATGATGAGTCGAAATGAAGCAGGAGACGGCAGGGAGGGCGTTCTGCTGGGGAACAGCACGTGCAAGTCAGGCTGAGAAAGCCCGGCGTCTATGGGGTCTCAAGCTGGTTGATGCCGGACCAGAAAGCGTGAAGGAGGCGAAACAGGAGAGGCAGGGAGGGAGCAGATTGGGGAGTGTCTGGGGGGACAGGAGGTGACAGGAATCTCCTGAAAACTACTATCTGATGGAGTGAGGAATAGCCAGCAGTGAGTGGCCGTCATAGGGACCACTTGATCCTTGGCCGCTGCGATGGTTAATTTTTGTGTCAACTCGACTGGGCTGAGAGATGCCCAGATAGCTGGTCAGCATCATCCTTGGGTGTGTCTGTGAGGTTGTCTCTGGAAGAGATGAACGTTTGCGTGACAGACTGAGTAAAGAAGATGACCCTCCCCAATGTGGGTGGGCATCACCCAATCCATTGAGGGAGTAGAACAGAAAGGCAGAGAAAGGGAGAATCTTCCCTGTCTGCTTGAGCTGGGACGTCTGTCTTCTCCTGACCTCAGGCACGGGAGCTCCTGGCCCTGTGGCCTTCAGACTTGGACTAGATTTATACCACGGGCCTTCCTGGGCCTCCAGCTTGCAGCCAGCTCTGATGGTGAGACTTCTCAGCCTCCGTAATTGCATGAGCCAGTCCTTCATAATAATTCTCTTTCTATGTGGATCCTATTGGTCCATCTCTCTGGAGAACCCTGACAAACACAGCCACTCTCAGTGGCCGCTGTGCCAGCAGAGGGTGGCATGAGCCCACAGTTTCCCTGCCTGCCGCGCCATGAGCCAGAGGGACCCTGAGACCAACTGAGAAGCCCTTTCCCTGCTTACTGAGGTGTTTTCCCTCTGGGGACCAAGGTCTGTCCTGGCTGGGGATGGGCAGGGGAGCGGATGGGGGCAGCAGGCTCAGCTCTGGCTGTGGGGCTGGGCCAGTGTGGAGTCAGACAGACTTCATCTCTCTCGTAGATGTTACTGGTTACTCCACATGTCTAGCCTTGCTCGCCCCATCTTAATTCTGCACAGAGTTGTACAAATTAAATGAGAAAAGCGTCCAGCAAAAGGGAACGTTTCATACATATTAGTTCCTTTTCCCCTGCTTTTTACAACAAGGTCGCTACCGGGTACCACACACCTGCTTCCGAGGCCTCACCAGCCCTGCAGGTAAGGACTGTGGTCCCCATTTGCAGGTGAGGAAACGGAGGCTCAGAGGGTTTGTGTGGCTTGCTCAGGGTCACGCAGCTAAAAAGTGCAAGTGCAGAGATTCGAAACCAGGTCAGCTGACCTTGAAGGGCTCTGTTCCCTGCAGCATCTCTGTGTTCTTCTTCTTGTGCTTTGGAGCCAGAGGCCCCTGTCGTGCCCCTCCCGATGCAGCACAATGGGCCCTCTCTCCTCGGAGTCAAGTTGATCCTGGCAGTACCAGCGAGTCCCCAAACAGGGATGCGGGCTAAGTGCCTGGATACGACAGTCCTGGTCATGAGCTCTGTTCCACACCATCTCCCATTCATGTCCAGGCTGATTGATGGGGTGACTGGCAGAGGGAGTGAGCCGTTGCCAGGAGAGGGCATGGCCTTGGACCTTAACCTGGGTAATGAATCAGAAGCGGGGGTCCAAATAGGAAAGAGGAGGCAGAGAAGGCACCCTGAGAAAGAAGGGGGACTGAGCTGGGCTTTTTCTGTAGGCGTGGGTATCTGGAGTCAGGGACCTCACCCTTTGGCTTGAGCTGGAAATGATAATTAAGACCCTACACTCATGGAGCACTTTACTGATTACAGTTCTGGTCGCCTACATTATCCCAGTTGATCTTTGCAGGAGGCTGGTCTGGGCTGTTAAGACAGGCATCATCAGCTTTGGTTTTCATAAAGAACCTGGGGCTCAGAGATGTTAAGACTCTTAGCTAAGGTCACACAGCTAGCTGGTGTAGAGCTGGCTGTAGGATCCAGGTCTTCTGACTTATAAGCTCTTCTCTTGTGGCCAGTGGAAGGACTGGATGCTAACTGCTGTCTCCTCCATGGTCCTGGGGACTCGGGGAAAAACAGTCTAGCCTCAGGATATGATTGAATGAAAAATATGTATTAAGTGCTCTCTACACGTCAATGGAAGATGTTATGCTAGGAGTTTTAGGTGTAGGAGGAATCAAGTAGAGAGCACAGGTCAGAGAGACAGAGAAAGAAGATGGGACTGGGAAGAGGAGACATCCTAAAGATGGGCAGAGGGGACTTCCCTGGCGGCCCAGTGGTTAAGACTCCACGCTTCCAATGCAGGGGGCATTGATTTGATCCCTGGTTGGCGAACTAAGATCTCACAGGCCGTGCAGTGTGACCAAAAAATAAGGTTAAATAAATTAAAAAAAAAAAAAAAAGATGAGCAGAGGTATGCATGGCCAAGGGATTTGCAACTGAGATCTCTCAGCTTCACAGGGCTGGAATCTGCGTCATTAAGCATGTGTATTTACAGAGCATCTACTATGTGACAAATGATTTCACTTTTTCATCATGACCTTGTGATGTAGGAATTACTATCCCTGTTTTATACAGGTGCGAACTGTGGCTCAGAGAGGCTAAGTGGCATTTCTAGGGTCTCTCAGTGTAATGGGTTGAATGGTGTCCCCCAGTAAGGTATGTCCACATCCTAATCCCTGCAATTTGGGAATGTGACTTTCTTTGGAAAGGGTCTTTGCAGATTTAAGTAAGTTAAGGATCTCAAGATGAGATCATTCTGTATTATCTGGGTGGCACCTCAATCCAATGACAAGTGTCCTTCTAAGAAACATGCAGGGGAGGGGCTTCCCTGGTGGCGCAGTGGTTGAGAGTCCGCCTGCCTATGCAGGGGCCCGGGTTCGTGCCCCGGTCCGGGGAGATCCCACATGCCGTGGAGCGGCTGGGCCCGTGAGCCGTGGCCGCTGAGCCTGCACGTCCGGAGCCTGTGCTCCGCAACGGGAGAGACCATAACAGTGAGAGGCCCGTGTACCGCAAAAAAAAAAAAAGAAAAAAAAGAAAGAAAGAAACATTCAGGGGAGAGATACACAGAGAGAAGAAGACCATGTAAAGATGGAGACAGAGGTTGGAGTGAAGCAGCCACAAGCCAAGGAATGCCTGGAACACTGGAAGCTGGCAGAAGCAGGAAGGACCCTCCCCTAGAGCTTTTGGGGGAATGAGGCCCTGCTGACACCTTCATTTTTGGACTTCTGGGCATCAGAACTTCGGGAGAAGGACTTGTTGTTGATTGAAGCCTTTAAGTTTGTGATAATTTGTTACAGCGGCCGCAGGAAACTAATACACTCAATAAGTGACAGAGCCAGGGTTCAAATCCATGATTCGTTCACTGCATCTCAGCTCCCAGTGCTCACCGCAACAGTGAGAGGCCCGTGTACCGCAAAAAAAAAAAAAAAAGGAAGAGAGGAAATGGTGATGCCGAGGATCACCTCAACAATAATAGCTATCACTTCTTGTGGCCAGTGGCTGACAGAGAAGAGCATCCAGCTCTCAGATGCCACGTGGCCTTTTACTGTGTGCACGCCTGGCCGGAGGCATCTCTGACTGCCCACACGACCCAAGTGAGCAAGCATTTTATTTGTCACTGCCAACACTGCCCAGATAATGCCATCAGGATGTGTCACATCTCATGTGGACTGTTTTTGAGAGAAAATAAGCTAATGCACATCTAAATGGTTTGAATGGAGTGGACCTTGGCAAGAGTGTTCAGAGACAGTAAAAGAACTCTGGTACAGAGTCAGGCTGTGGAAGCGCTGAGTTCTGACCCACGTGCTTTAGCCCCAAGCAGGACAGGAAGCTGGCTCTTTAGGTTCATGCCAATTATCAGTCTTTTTAAAAGTCCTGTTGAAATTATAATATTCACCGGAAGTAAGCTGCACGAGCTACTTAAATGTCATAGAATCCTATCCATACATATCGGGTCCATACAGTAACCTGGTTATTTCGCCCTGATTGGCAGCCTTATGTCTTCTTTGGGTTTTTAAAAAGAAAAGGAGATAAATTATTTTTTCATGATTGTGGTTTTCATCCCTTCCACAATATTTATTGAATATTTAATTCTGTGCCAAGCCCTCCGCTAGTTCCTAAAATAACCACAGGGGTTTTCAATAATGAAAGAATGACATGGGTCCCCTGGGTGGGAATTTGGAGCCTCTGGAAGTTTCTGCTAGCCTTTGGCAATTCTCTGGCAGTAACAAGGACCATGTTCTACGGGGAGAAAGAGTAGATTTTAGAGCACAGGCCAAGAAGGGACTATTGAGATTCACAGACGGACACTGGGCAAAGCAGAATATAGTCATCCCTCCGGATCCACGGGGAATCTGTTCCAGGACCCCCACGGATACCAGAATCTATGGACGCTCAAGTCCCAGGCGTGGTACAGTCGGCCCTCCATGTCCGTGGATGTGGAACCTTCAGATACTGAGGGTTGACCGTCATTTGGCATTAACTGACCTTGGGAAACTGTGCTTGTCTGATCACCGCCCCGCTCCCCCCACCATTAGGTTTGCTTCCGAGGCCTCAAAGGGAAGAAATGGTGGGAGCCCCAGATAGTCCCTAACACGCTGAGAAATGCAGCTTCGTCTCCTAGAAGTGGTGTTTCCAGGAAATAAGGAGGTGTCACCTGTTGGCAAGTGCAGAGCTCTGGTGGCCTAAGTCTGAGGAGCCCCTCCTAATTGTAGGCAAGCCAGAGGAAGGAAATTAAGTCTGCAAAATGGACAACCCCAAATAATCCACAGTGATGGTACTTTCTGGGCTAATTTTATTTTCCATTCAATAGATGCAGAAGAGTCAATATAGTAGAAGTAAAAGTCAGGGGCACGGGCTTCTGTGCAGGGTTGCTGGATGGAGTGTGAGGGACTGGAACCCAGCTCTGTGTGAGGTCCTGGGGTCAAAGCACTTGGAAGCATCAACATATAGAACACGTCCCTGTAATCTAACTCCTAGTCACAACAGGAATATTTTGTAGTGCTTTACAGTTTACTAGGCACTTTCAAGTGCATATATATATGCATCTATTCCTTTTATCTATAATGTTTTAATTACAAACATATTAATATCATATTTCAGAACATCTATGTGACAGAGAAAAGGAAACAAATCCCTGTCATCTTACTGCTTTTTGGTATTGGCATTTCCTTCTAGTTTTCTTTTTATGTCTATTATTTTTACATAGTTGTAATCTGGGCATATATATTTTATCATTTCTTTCTCTCCAAATCCTATCAAACAGATACTAATATACCCATTTTACAGATGATCAATTCAGGTAGGTGACTTGATTTGCTTAAAGTTGTATAAGTAGAAAATGATAAAGATGGGATTTCAACCAGAGTCTTCTTATATCAAAGTTCCATGGTACTTCTTCAGACACAAGGCCAAGTGTAAATGTAAGCAAGATGAATGATTGCCTGGGGCATGTGGCTGAAGGACACACGAAGGCTTTCCTGTGCCAGATGGGCCTCCCAACCATGGGTGGCCCAGTCTCACCATTAAGCACTCTTTTGTGTCAGGCATTGCCTCAGAAAGTCCCTGTTAAAATGCACACACATGACCTACCAAGTGTAGTAAATTAAATCATTTTCACATCAGCAGAGAACAAGCAATAGATTTGTGAACATTTCCAGGGGTCAAGCTCTCTGCCCATAAGTGGGAGGAGCCATGGAGATCTTTAGCGTTTCCGGTTCACACCCTTTTTCAGAGGGCCCAAGAGGTCCAGTGTCATTCCCAAGATTAAGTAGAAGGAGCAAAGCCTTGTTTCTGGCCCAACATTCAGCTACCTTAATGCAAGACCCTTCTCTTTCACAATATTACTCTTATTTCTTTGTTCTTTCATTCTTCTCCAGTGCTTTGTAAGTTTTACATCTTGCTTTTATCTTTAAGTTAAAATCATTTATGTCTACAGGCAGACCTTGGAGACATAGCGAGTTCAGTTCCAGACCACCACAGCAAAGCGAATGCCGCAATAAAACAAGTCACATGAATTTTTTGGCTTCCCGGTGCATATAAAAGTTATGTTTACACTATCCTGTAGTCTATTAAATGTGCAATAGCATTATGTCTAAAAAATACTTATTGTTAAATAATAATTATCCATCATCTGACAACACAGGGTTGCCACAACCCTTCAGTGTGTAAAAAAAAAGCAATATCTCTGAAGCACAATAAAGTGAGGTATGCATGTAAATTTCATTACATGAAGAATAAAACAGTATCTAATAATTTTCTTTATGAGATAAGAGTTTTAGCATACTTCTGCTTCCCTTCCCTACAAACATGATTTCGTCACAATGACTTGGATTTTCAGTTCTGGAGTATCATTATTGATTTCTTTCTTGCATTATTCATTCAACAAATATTTATGAAGAACCTACTATATGCACTAGGCGAGGTACTAAGGAGAAATACAATGATGAATTTAATAGATCTATTCCCCAGCCTCAAGATATCTGACATTTGCATTCAGCTTTATGAACGTGTTGATTATAATTAGACAATGACTAAATTCTAGTGTTTTCTTTCTTGGTGATCATTATCAATAGCCTGTCTTTTTTGTACTTGAGTTCTTTAATTTGATAAAACTTTTTGATTAGCTAGACTACTTCTGAAGTAGTTTTTTTTCCAGGAGGGACTCATGGAATCTTTGTTGAGTCCATACATACCTGGTTTCGTGGCAGGTTTAGGAAACAGACAGACCTGTCCTGGGATCTATAGCCCAGCTGTGTTTGGGCCATCAGCAGACCGAGTCTATCCACCTATTTCCACATACTCAGTCCGAACCTTGCTCCCTACCTGGTCTGGATTTCTGGGCACTGACACCCAAATGATCCACTGTTAACTCTGCACTCTGCCCATCCCCCTCCCCGCCAGGTCTTTTACCCCCGAGTCTGCGCTCAGCTCTTTTCTCTGTACTCACATTCACTGGTTTGTTCTCTGAACTCTCAGGTTGCCTGTGCCCTGTCATAAATTAGGCCACCCCGCCAGATGCCTGCCCCTTCTGTTCTGTCCTCTTGCCTCTCACCACCCACCGTGGACAGCAGGACCCTGAGAGAGTAGACACACAATGATCAGTCTGGATTGATGGAAAAGGCCAGCGAGCTTTGCTGGGGAAACAAGATAGGTGTGTGTGAGAAGGCAGGGGTGGTGTACCTTTATCTGTGTGTCTCCCTGTCTTCCTCTTGGGACCAGAAATGTAAAACGCTGAAAAATGCTTTTTAAAATGTCAGGGGAGATTTTTTTTTCTTTGGTCCGTACACTTCCCCAAAGAAAAGCAGAAAAAGTAAACTTTTCCAAGACTATCACATCTCTAAATATAGCAAGTTCTAATTTAATAAGCAAATTAGATTATACATGATGTATGTTTATTTCTCAAGCCAAAATAAAAGGGGAGGGGGGTAGGATGGGGAAGGAGAGAGTTTGGTTCCCTACACGGCATTATAAAAATTACATATTGCATGTTTCAGAATTTTCCTCCAAATTTCTATCCTCCTTCCCACCCCACCCCCCAAACTGTCTACCTACTCATGATTTCAAAATCTCTGGGAATTCTGGATCTCCAAATGATACTCTCCAGGTAAGTAGGAAATAATACGGAGATATCAAGGGGGTCTGGAGAGAGGATCTTAGGGGTTCAGGAAAAATGAAGCCTTTCTTTGGTTATGCTCTTGATTTTTAAGATATCCAATTGTTTACAATCAAGAACACAAAAGATCTGGATTTTCCCATTCGACATGGTTGGTTTCATGTAGACAGTCTGGCTTTAGCTCTCTCTCACCCTCCTTCTTTGCCATGTCCTTGTTTCCTGTTCCACGACCTCGCTCTCTGCATCTCAGTTTATGGCTTGATTGCTCTATTTTAAATCTTGTCAGTCAGCCTGCTTCCGTCCCACAGGGAAAATGTGGTTAAGGCGGCCTCATTGTATGAGAGAAGGCAGCTAATCTCCCTTCGCCCTAGGATTTCTATGATTGAGCCCCAATGAGATATACATAAGGAAGCAAGAAATGCAAAGACACTCCCGCTACCGCACCAGCCATAACATGTCTGTCCAACAATCTGCTCAAGAGGGACGATATTAGACCAGGCTTCTCTGACTTTGATGGGTCCTTTAGAACAAAGTCTCTCCTTAAAGAGACACAGTTTTCCATTTAAAACAACACTTGGACTCTGGGCACTTATTTTGTACATGGGACACTTGTGAACAAAACAGTTCTCCTTGTAAGAAGTTCACAGTCTATGACATGGATGAACCTTGAGGACATTCAGCTAAGTGAAATGAGCCAGTCACAAAAAGACAAACACTATGATTCCACTTATATGAGGGACCTAGAGTAGTCAGATTCATAGACAGAAAGTAGAATGGGGGTAGCCAGGGACTGCGGGGGTGAGTAGAATGGTGAGCTATTGTTTAGTGGGGGCAGAGTTTCAGTTTGGGAAAGTGAAAAAGTTCTGGAGTTGAATGGTGGTGACGGTTGCACAACAATGTGAAGCACTTAATGTCACTGAACGATACACTTAAAAATGGCTAAACTGGTAAATTTCACATTATGTGTACTTTACCACAGTCAAAAATCTTTTTAAATTTTAAATGAACTTCACAGTCTAATAAGAGTTATCCATAGGCTTACAGTCTTATAGTTAGGAAAATTAGAGGTTACTTAGCCCAATGTCTCTCAATCCTTTTTCTTACTGAAATCCGCAATAAAGACCTACATTTTATATCATGATCCAATAGGTATATGTCATGATACTGACATATATATGTATATGTGTATATATATGTACATACATATATATACATACACCTATATATAGCTGAAATATAAACATAAATATATTCATATTTATTTCTAAATATAACACTTATTAAATATATTTATAAACATAATATTTATATTTAACATAGCTGAGAATATATAACTAAAAATGGTATAGGAAACATTACTATATGAGATGCATTTTGACTTTTTTCTTCTCTACTTTATCCCATTTTATCTAAAAAAAATACCAGTCACAACCCACAAAATTGATTTCACAATCCACTAACAGGTCTCAACCTGCAGTTTGAAAAACACTAATCCAGTCCAGTCTCCAACACAACACAGAAATCTCCTCTACAGCTACCCTGCTGGGTGGTCATCCAACTTCTGCTTGGACGCCTTCAGCGATGGGGAGCTCACTCCCTACAGTGCTCTGTGGCGGATCCATCCAGCAGTTGAGGATCCTTGCCCACTTCAAACCTGTTCCCCAAGCAGCCTAGGTGAAGCTGGGGATCCCAGAAGGGCCGGGACCTGCTGACAGGTGCTCTGGCTCTGGCAGCGATAAGTGGGCTTCAAGGAGGGGCGGAAGAATCATTCCCAGTGGCAAGGTGAGGGTGTGATGCCAGCTGAGGAGAGGGGGTCTGGCTGACCCTAGAGGGTGGGTCAGGGTCTCCGGGCAACTCCAGCTCTGTTCTGTGGAGCTGTGGATCAGACCTTTCCCCTCTGCCCCCTCACGGCTGGCTCTAGCGCTAAGATTATCTCCTTATCTGAAAGATGATCTCATCCCCCCGCCCCCCCCACCCCGGCACCCTGACTCCCTGCCTGTGGGAGAGGCTTCCTCCCCCTAGAGGGAGCCTCAGCCTCAGTGGAGACAGATTCCTCCGCATCCCCTCTCAACCTCCCACCCACCCCGCAGGACTCCTGCAGGCCACCCTGCTGGCTGTCCCTCCCCCCTCTCCCCCCACTACTCTCTTGGTCTTGAGACACGGGGGTCCCTGCACAAGGTATTTCGACACGTGCTGCCTGGATATTTCTGAGCCACCCAAGAGGGTCCTGGAGACCTGCCCTTTTCAGGACAATGAGACTCCTTCACACCTGACCGTGCCTTCCAAGAGGAATAAAACAAAGGCAGCACCACCACGTGGGGACAGAGCTGGCCACTGGCTGTCAAATCCCTGGTTCCTGGGGATGAGGTGGGGACAATGCCTAAACTCCTGGCCAGGGCGGCGGGCTGAGCACCAGGGGTGGGCGGCTGGGTCACAGGCAGGGACCAGGGTGTGGCAGGTGTGGGTTCCAGCAGTTCGCAGCAGTACAGCCAGCCATCCCTGCCCAGGTAGGACCAGGTTGACCTCAGGGTGGGGCGGAGCGAGAAGAGATGGTGATCTCATTGTACCCTTAGAACCGAGAGAAAAAAGTAACCCAGTGCAGACAGAGGAGAAAGCAAAGGATGATGCAAATGGGAAAAGGAGACAGAACAGCTGTGGCTGAGAAAGACAACGTAAACCACAGGGCAGCTTCCAGCTTGAAAGCGCTCTGGTGGGCCTGAGCCGCTCCGGGGAAAGCCAGACTCTGAACAAAACCTTTCTGCCTCAGCAACAAAACGTTTTTATGCAGAAAGAACTCACAGTGGACATCCGATCTGAAAGAAACGCTGGCGATTCCCACCCATCCTCTGTCCCCTGAGCTCCAGAATAGAAGAAACACCTGGAGCCCACCCTCGCCCCTCTGCCAGGCACCATCCTTTTCACCTCGCCCCGTTTCCACCAGGATTTGACAAAGTTTAATTGAGTGAAACCGAAAACCAACACAATAGATGCCAGACTCCTTGCTTCTCCTCTCTGCAGCTGCTGGGTTGTTTTTGTTTTTGTTTTCTTTTGTCTGAAAAGCCTCAAATAATTTGCATTCTATTTCTACTTACCTGCAGTCCAGTTAGAAGTGAGCTGCTCCCTTCTTCACTCCCTCAATTAGTGGTACCCTGGGCTTCTCTCCACATCAGCACCACTGCTCAGCTCTTGCCATGACATCACCTCCAAGCTCCGTGATTGGCCAACAGTGGGTTGCTTGGCAATTGGACAGTCTCCTCTGGCGGAGCAGGGATTGCCTGAGTGAGTAACTCTTAGCAGGCCGGGGAGTAGAAGATGATGTCAGACAAATAGCTTGCTTTCTGTGCTGCCTCTGGAGCTGGTGAACCAGAGGGTGAGGGTGGGGATGAAGAAAGAAAGAGGGAGTGGTACGGGAAGGTGAGGGTGAGAGCCCAGCTTGCAAACCAAGCTGCCCAGTGAAGAAAGAGCACCTAGACAGAGGGAATGATGAAAGATTTCCAGATTCTTTAGCTTTTTCGGATCTGGGGGTGGGAGAATATGGAATCTAGAGGAGAAATCAGAAAGAACAGATGAACCCTAAATATAGCTCCCTGGAGGGCTTGGTGTCTGCTTCCAGCTCTGTCAGAAGGGCTGGTGGGTTTGAACAGTGAATCAGAAGGGAAGGAGGGGCTGCAGGTACCCTGGGCCCTGGAGCTGGTGTGGGCATGGCACGGGGGTCCCAGGAGAACAACGCTTCCTTCTCGTCACCTGGCTGGCACATGGCCCACACATTTGCTGTGGCCACTTGGCCAGCACTGGTGGGTCCTCACAGCCCACTTCGCCCACCTGCACCTTCCAGAGGAAGGGAGACCATGACTGAAGCTCAAAGTCATCACCACCCTGGTGATTCCTAAATGAGATGGAACCCTACAGGGAGGTGACGGGTCATCCGTGGTGGCTTCAGCAAACGGGGGCAGGGAGCCCAGGACACAAACCTCTCAGCCTGCCCACCCTCAGCCAGTTGGCCGGAAGTGGCAGAGTGAGGCAGTTAGGGGCGCAGAGGTCTATGGAGCGCTGCAGAACACTGCTCCCCATCAAAGCCTTCTTAAGGAAGCCCTGCGTCCCCCCACCTCCACGGCAGGAACAGCCAGCCACCTGGCCACCAACCAGCCTCGCCTCCCCGCTTTTTTGCGGGGGGTGATTTTTGTTATTGTGGTAAAATACACATAACATAAAATTTACCATTTCGACCATTTTTTAAAATAAATTTATTTATGACTGTGTTGGGTCTTCATTGCTGCGTGCGGGCTTTCTCTAGTTGCGGCGAGCAAGGGCTACTCTTCGTTGCAGTGCGCGGGCCTCTCGTTGTGGTGACTTCTCTTGTTGTGGAGCAGGGGCTCTAGGCACGGGGGCTTCAGTAGTTGTGGCATGCGGGCTCCGTAGTTGTGGCTCCCGGGCTCTAGAGCCCAGGCTCAGTAGTTGTGGCGCACGGGCTTAGTTGCTCCACGGCATGTGGGATCTTCCTGGACCAGGGCTCGAACCTGTGTCCCCTGCATTGGCAGGCGGACTCTCAACCGCTGCGCCACCAGGGAAATCCCATTTCACATTTTTAAGTGTGCCGTTCAGTGGTATTAAGTACATTCACAATGCTGTGCTACCATCACCCTGCCCCCCATCTTAGGAATTTTTTCATCTTCCCGAACTGAAACTCCGTCTCCATTAAACACTAACTCCCCTTTCCCTCTCCTCACAACCTCCAGTAAGCTCTAATCTATTTTTTGTCTCAGTGAATCTGCCTATTCCAGCAAACTCATTACCTCATGTATTACCTCATGTAGGTGGAATCATACGGTATTTGTCCTTTTGTGTCTGGCTTGCTTCACTCAGCAGAATGTCCTCAAGGTCCATCCACCTTGTAGCCTGGGTCCAAATTCCATGCCCTCACCCTTTTAAAGGAGGGTTTGTTCAACCGCCATCAATTTCACCGACCCTCACCTTCTACCACCACAGCCCTGCTGACTGAGGACGCACATCATGACAAAAAGTTAACCTCGAATTCAGCCCATGTTTTGAAATTATTTTTTCTAACTACAAGAGCACCAATGAGCATTTATCTACACGTCGCAGGTCCTGCATGTATAAGACATGGATGTGTTGATTCTGCAGGTGAGCTGGGGAAGAGGCAGGTTCTCGAGATCTGGCGCTGACCCCCGGGCTGTACCCCACAGCTGGGACTCACTGGTTGGCATCTTGTGCCCACTGCCCCTGTGTTGTCCTCCAGGAGGTCCCATGTGGACATGTATCACCAAGCCCCCCACTTCACTTCAGGAGGGGAGACCTTTCATTAGGCTGCTCCGCTCTGGCCAACCACACTGGGAGTGGCCAGAATAACGAACGCCCCCCGACAGCCTTTGGCATTTGCAAAGCTCATCGCCACTGGTTCTATCTTGTAATCATAGATAGAACCAGCAGTGCTGCAAGAGCAGCAGAAGAGACCCATCTTCTGTTTGAACATCATGCTTACCTACCGTGCATGCCACACGCCACTAGCCCATCACCCTCGGGCCCCACACTGGCCCATCTCAGAGGGAATCAGGAGTGCCTAGGGATACCTAAAAGGTTTCCTCAACAGGCGGGGACAACAGAGGCCACATTGCATACCTGGATGGGATCGGGTTTCCAAGCCAACCTGAACCCTGTGGTTGCCTCTGCAGTCAAGGGAGCTTCTCTCCCCTCCCCCAGTCTCTTTCTTCTTCCCTCCCAGCCCTGAGAAGTCTGGAACTCCACAAATCTGTTGGCTCTGGAAAGTGAGGGGAGGGGGGAGGAGGCAGTGAGTTGCCATGGTGATGGCAGCCAGTGAGCGGTCCTCCGCTGCTGGGGAAGCGGAGTGCTCTGTGAGTCCCCCTGACTGACTGATAAGAGGGTGGGGCTGGGACAAGGGGGTGGGGGACAGGTCGTCACGACCTGCGAGCAGAGACCAAGATGGGGGACAGAAAGGGGGAGGGCTGCCCATTTCTAGAATTAGCTAGTTACGATCTGAGTACTAAGATGTGATGGGATATATAAATATATTTACAATGATGTGCTGCCATCCATCTCCAGAACGTTTCATCTTCCCAAACTGAACATTTGTGCCCATTAAACAAGAATTCCCCTTTCCCTCTCCTCACAACCCCTGGGGTAACATAATCCATAAATCTCACAACAGCCTTGTGAGAAAGGGACTCACAAAAAAGGACCCCATTTATAAAAGAAACAGAGTCAGGGGTTTCTCTGGTGGTGCAGTGCTTGAGAGTCCGCCTGCCGATGCAGGGGACACGGGTTCGTGCCCCGGTCCGGGAAGATCCCACGTGCCGCGGAGCGGCTGGGCCCGTGAGCCATGGCCGCTGAGCCTGCGCGTCTGGAGCCTGTGCTCCGCAACGGGAGAGGCCACAACGGTGAGAGGCCCGCGTACCGCGAAAAAAAAAAAAAAGAAAAGAAAAAAAAAAGAAACAGAGTCAGATGGGAAAGGTAACTTGCAAACAGCCTAGCTGGCAAGTGGTGAGGCCTGGAGTTGAACTGGGGGGAGGGGGAGAGAAAAGAATATTGGGAAGAGGGAGAGTAGGTAGAACCACCCCTGGAACCTTACTGGAAGGGAGAGTCCCAGGGCTGCTCCCCTGACGTGGCATAAGGCAACATGGTGACGGAACAAAGAAAGAAACATGGTTTGTAAGAAAATGGACCAAGCATCAAGTCCAAAGGACAAAGGGTGAGGAGAGAAAAGAACAAGGTCAAAGCTGGGAGGCTCAGAGGGCTGGTGGGGGGGGGTGCCCAGGGAACAGATGGAGGGGAGGGAGGGTGGGCTGCGTGCACCTCACACCTCAGTGTCCAAAGCTGCTGTGAACTTCGCTGAGAAAGACGGGCAGGGCAGAGGATGTTCCTGGACCTGCTGGGTCTGCTGGGGGTTGGGACAGCTGATTGTGATCGAAACACGGCAGCTGGATATTGGTCAAAGTGACTTGGGTCCACGATGTGCAGATCTGCAGCTTCACTCTGCTGACACCACCCTCCACTCTGGCAATGCCTTGTGTGGCCACTCCCTGAATCCCATGTGCTGCCCGGCTGCGCCATGGGAACCCCATTCATTTGCCTCTTCCAAGGGTGAAACGTGACTGTCTAACATGTGGGAATGGGCTCTGCGTCCTCCTGTTGATTGGAAGTGTGGAAAGAAGCAGCAGCACAGATGATGGATCACCCAGAAGCCAGGTGCCCAAGGGCAATCCTGCTCAATGACTCACGAGTAACTCACACTGACAGCCCCGGGGCACAGAGGAGCGTGCCCAGTCCCCAAAGGGGCCGTGCCCATCACGGGGTGGTTCTACTGTTCGGCCAACTGTGCAGGCGTCTTGGGGACCCTGAACAAACTTCCCATCTCTTTCCAAACCTCAGGAAATACGGTCCCAACCTCATCCAGGAACTCAGAATATCTGATCACTGCTTGTGTATCTGCTTCACTCACACCAATGCGGGTTTTTAAAAACTATGTAATGGGGGAGGGTAGGAGGGAGGCTCAATAGGGAGGGGATACATGTATACATATAGCTGATTCACTTTGTTGTACAGTAGAAACTAACACAACATTGTAAAACAATTATAATCCAATAAAGACATTAAAAAATAAAACATAAAAAAAGAAACTATGTAATGTAAATGGGCATTTATTTTCTGCCTTTGTTTTAGGAGGAAACTAAAGTTTGGGCGATTTTTTTTTTTTGTAGAATGAGTTGAACTGAACATGGTCAGATATTTACTTAAAACGAATACAAAGGTGTGTACTATGTGATATGTTTTAACTGTGAGCACTGTTATTCCACTTGAAGAGTGGCTATCCTGACTTGTGTATCAGTGGCTTAGAATTTTTTCAATCAACTGGAACACAAATAAATGCAGCCAATTTGAATTTAGGCAATGCCAGAGCTGTTTGTTTATGCTGACAGTTATTTGTAAACTAAATTGTAACAGTGGGTAATGTTTAGAACAACAACATATGATGTTTGTAAACAATGAATATCCAGTGAGCTAAAACCTGGGAGTCACTGAGACAATGCCTGACACAGTGTGTGCTCAGTAAACATTAGATGTTATTATGATTGTCACTAAATACAAAGTAGACTACCTATAAGTTTGCAAGTAACAACAGCCCATTTCAAACTTGTTAACAAAACAAGGTAATTTATATCAAAACTTGATAGTACTGGGATTGACATATATACACTAATATGTGTAAAATAGATAACTAGTAAGAACCTGCTATACAGCACAGGGAACTCCACTTCACTGTATAGTAGAAACTAACACAACATTGTAAAACAACTATACCCCAATAATAAAATAAACCAATAAATAAATTCAATTATAAAATACTAAAAATAAAAAGATGTTGGAGGAGATGCACCCACATCCAAAACAAACAAACAAACAAACTTGATAGTAAACACACACACACATCAGTTAGAAACGGGCAGGGCTTCCCTGGTGGCACAGTGGTTAAGAATCCGCCTGCCAATGCGGGGGTCACGGGTTCAATCCCTGGTCCAGGAAGATCCCACAAGCAGTGGAGCAACTAACCCTGTGCGCCACACCTACTGAGCCTGCGCTCTAGAGCCCGTGAGCCACAACTACTGAGCCCATGTGCCACATCTACTGAAGCCCACGCACCTAGAGCCCACGCTCCGCAACAAGAGAAGCCACCGCAATGAGAAGCCCATGCACCGCAACGAAGAGTAGCCCCCGCTCGCCACAACTAGAGAAAGCCCACGCACAGCAATGAAGACCCAATGCAGCCAAAAATAAATAAATAAAATAAATACATTTTAAAAAAAAGAAAATGGGCAAAAGATATGAAGAGACATTTCATCAATTAGGGCATGCAGACGACAAACATACCTGTGAAAAAATGTTCAACATTACTAGCAATAAAGGAAATAAAATTTAAGACCACCAGGAGATATCACTCTACACCTATTAGAGCAGGTAAAATTAAAAATGACGATACCAAGTGCTGGCAAGGATGCAGAGAAACTGGAACTCTCGTGCAGAGCTGCTGTGAACATAAAATGGTAAGTCACTCCAGAAAGTAGTCAGTTTCTTAAAAAAAACAAAACGTACGCTCACCATAATTGCACTCCTGGCATTATTCCCAGAGAAATGAATACAAGTTCACACGAAAACCTGTACACAAATGCTCACAGCAGCTTTATTTATAATAGCCCCAAACTGGATAAAACCAAAATGTCCCTCCCTGGGTGAATGGTTCAAAAAACCCTGGTCCATCCGTGCCATGGGCTACTAGTCATCAATAACGTGAGTGGACTAGTGATACACACCCTAACCTGGACGGATCTCAAGGGATTTATGCTGAGGAAAAGAAGCCAGTCTCAGAAAGTCACAAACTGTGATTCCACTCATAGAATATTCTCAAAATAATGAAATTATAGAGATGAAAAACAGATTGGTAGTTGCTGGGGATTAGGAATGGTGGGAGGAGGGGTGACTATATCGAGGTAGCAGTAAGATCTTTATGGGATGCATAGTTCTGTATCTTGACTGCAGTGTTGGTTACACAAATCCACACATGATAAAATAGCACACATTATACTGATGTCAACTTCCTGCTTTGATATTATATTACAGTTATGTAAATTGTAACCGTGGGCGGAACACTGATGGACACATGGGACCTCCCTGTCCTGTCTTGCAACTTCCTCTGGATCTATAGTTATTTCACAACTAAGTTTGGTTTTTTTTTTTTTTTTTGCGGTACACGGGCCTCTCACTGTTGTGGCCTCTCCCGTTGCGGAGCACAGGCTCCGGACGCGTAGGCTCAGCGGCCATGGCTCACGGGGCCCAGCCGCTCCGCGGCATGTGGGATCTTCCCGGACCGGGGCACGAACCCGCATCCCCTGCATCGGCAGGCGGACTCTCAACCACCGCGCCACCAGGGAAGCCCTAAAAGTTTGTTTTTAAGGCGGAGGGAGTATCAGGGATGGAGTCCAAAGCAGGGTGCAACACCTCCCCCCAGGAAACGAACAGCCGGAAAGCAATCATGAATCAGTCTGTCTCCCTGTCTCTCTCTTTCTGTATCTCTCTATCTTTATCTCTGTCTCTGTCTCTCTCTCCTCTTTGCAGAGGTGCTTCCTTCCCTCTTTGTAGACTACTGTCTCTGCTGCTCTGTGCGTGTGGCTACTTCACGGCCATGAGGGATCCCCGTTGCCTTCTGGCCTTGCTGGTATACTTTGTAGTTGGGCCACACAGAGAAATCCATTAGCTGTCTTTGATGCAATTCAAAATTTCCAGGAAAACAAAATGAACCAGGCCTGTCTGGGCCTGGAGTCCTGCCTCATCCCATGGCAGGGGGTCACAGAGCACTGATGTACCTGCCAATGTCAACACCTTCACCTCTCCCACTGAGGCCCTATTCCCAGACAACGCCTCCTTCTCCAAGTCAGTCCCAAGCCTGTTCAGTCTGTAGAGGACATGACAAAAACCTGCCATCTATATCCCATCTGATACAGAATGCAGGAAGAGAGACCAGACAATAACCACAAAGCCTCCACTTAAAAATGAAGACGGAGGGGGCCTCCAAGACAGCAGCCCCAAGTCGGTCGCTGGTTATCTGATGAAGTGCGTGGCCATCGCCTGTTGAATCCTGCAGGATGAGCTCCTTGGTTCTCCTGTAGAGCCACTCCAGGTTCCTCCCCCGAGGACCTGGTCCTTGTCCTGGGTCCTCCAGGGCCACCCCTGGAAGGAGACTGGGAAGGAGTTAGCTGTGGGACATGTGACACCTTCTGAATGGAGCCAGCAGCCTCTGAACTTGAGCCTGGGTTTGCCTGAGGGATCAAAAAGCCCTGTGGCGTGGATTTGTGTCCCTCCAAAGACCCTGTTCTCCAGGCTTGAGGTTTCCTGGCAGTGTAATGCCTGTAAGACCTTAGCTGGCAGCCCGTTAAGTTAGAGAGATTCAACTTGTAGGATGCCTTTTCTAGACGTCTTGTTCAGCTGGGCAGTCAGAGGTGGGCCATGCATGGTGGGCTTCAGTTTCTTAGAAGGGCTGTGCCCAGTTCTCTGCTTAATGGGTTTCACCTTAGGGTGCAAGAGGGCAGCAGAGAGCCTGTTTCACCTCTTTAGCTCAATAGAGCATCCAAAACCTGTCCTAAGGAGTGCTTCACATTGGCAGGTGTCAGCACCTCTGTCCTGCAAGAGGGTGCAGCAGACAGACTTGGAAGAAGCGTTGAAAGATTAGGAGTCTCCAACACCCCTGGCACATCCCAGATGTCCTCTTTCCAAGCGCTAGGACATCACTGTTTCGTAACTGATTCACCACGTTTAGCTCTCAATGTAGGTTGCCCCACAGAGTGGAAGTGCTGCAGCTCAGTAAGTCCTACGATGAATTTTGAAAACGGACCAAAAGTGGTCTCACCTCCTATACTATAAGCAGAAAGGACTTCCAGGAGCAGAGTTGCATAACTGACCTGTTTCCCCCCATCCATTTTAAGCCAGGCAGCCTCAGACTGGTGCGTGTCTCCCGTGCACCATACTGAAGTCCCAAGGAGTCGCCAGCACGGTCGGACATCCTTCAAGGTGGCCTCCTAAAGTCTCAGCCTCAAAAGGAAAATTATTGAAGTCCCTGAAACAACTGACACTAATTTCACTGGCTGCTTTAGTCTCTGTTCCACTAACATTCCTCCGTGTCCCGGGATGGAGGAATCCTTACCGTTCCCAAGCCCTGAAATGGGCCAGTTCTGTGGTTATGTGCAACTTCATTTCCTGATACCAGGTTGCATTTTATTCAGAGTCTTTTGGCTTCAAATTAACAGGAAACTACTCCAAATTACCGTAGGCAAAAACAGGAAGTTCATTCAAGTTTACCGGGCTATCGTATAGAAGCTAACACAAAAGAACAGCTGGGCTGGAACTAGGAAACCAACAGAATCTGAGCAGCGGATTTCTCTCTCCCTCTCCCCCTCTTTCCCTCTCTCCCAGCCTCTCTCCTTCTTTCTGGATGTGGATGTGCTTCCCTCCCACATCATCACGTGGTCACTCATGTCCACATCTGCACCATCTAAAGGCGATTTCCTTCCATCTCCATGAGAAACTCTCTCTGCTTTCTGAGCACTGGCCATCCCATGTTTCTTGTGGTGACAGAGAAACAGACTAGCCCTCTTTCAATCCTAATTTCAAATGTCCAGGCAAGAGAATCCATCTGGCCCAATTTCACTAAGGTGTGCGTGTCTGATGTCAAGAATTGGGCCAGGGGCTGGGCTGCATAGTGTGAATCTGCAGGAAGTAAGGGTTCTGTTCTCAGAGTGGGACATCATGGAGACAGGAGCAGACATCCCACATGGGTACCCCACCAGGGTTAGTGACTCACAGTAAAAGAGCAATATTGTGCTCACTGCAAAAATGTCTTTGAAAAATAGGTAATTGCCAATGGCAAAACGCTTGAATCAGGATAGGCGAAAAAAGAGAAATGCTGGGAATGAGAAGAATATTTGCCTTCTGCATATCTTGGCCTCTAGCACTAGAGCTATCTCCTTCCCCAGGGCAGAATTCCAGGGAGAAGGGGGCTGAACCCCCCAGAGAGATACCTCCTCTGGCTGGTATCAGAGCTCAGAGCTAAGAAGTGATGCTTTGAATACAGGGTGTCAGGCCCGCGTACCGCAAAGGAAAGAAAAAGAAAAAATCTTCCAACAAACAAAAGCCCAGGACCAGATGGCTTCACAGGTGAATTCTATCAAACATTTAGAAAAGAGCTAACACCCATCCTTCTCAAACTCTTCCAAAAATTGCAGGAGAAGGAAAACTCTCAAACTCATTCTGAGGCCACCATCACCCTGATACCAAAACCAGACAATGATACTACAAAAAAAGAAAATTACAGACCAATATCACTGATGAATATAGATGCAAAAATCCTCAACAAAATACTAGCAAACAGAATCCAACAACACATTAAAAGGATCATACACAATGATCAAGTGGGATTTATCCCAGAGTTGCAAGGATTCTTCAATATATGCAAATCAATCAATGTGATACACCATAGTAACAAACTGAAGAATAAAAACCAAATGATCATCTCAATAGATGCAGGAAAATCTTGTGACAAAATTCGACACCCATTTATGGTAAAAACTCTCCAGAAAGTGGGCATAGAGGGAACCTACCTCAACATAATAAAGGCCATATATGACAAACCCACAGTAAACATCATTCTCAATGGTGAAAAATGGAAAGCATTTCCTCTAAGATCAGGAACAAGACAAGGTTGCCCACTCTCACCACTATTACTCAACATAGCTTTGGAAGTCCTAGCCACGGCAATCAGAGAAGAAAAAGAAATAAAAGGAATACAAACTGGAAAAGAAGAAGTAAAACTGTCACTGTTTGCAGATGGCATGATACTATACATAGAGTATCCTAAAAATGCCACCGGAAAACTACTAGAGCTAATCAATGAATTTGGTAAAGTTGCAGGATACAAAATTAATGCACAGAAATCTCTTGCATTCCTATACACTAATGATGAAAAATCTGAAAGAGAAATTAAGGAAACACTCCCATTTACCCCTGCAACAAAAAGAATAAAATACCTAGGAATAAACCTATCTAAGGAGACAAAAGACCTGTATGCAGAAAACTATAAGACACTGATGAAAGAAATTAAAGATGATACCAACAGATGGAGAGATATACCATGTTCTTGGATTGGAAGAATCAATATTGTGAAAATGACTCTACTACCCAAAGCAATCTACAGATTCAATGCAATCCCTACCAAATTACCAATGGCATTTTTTACAGAACTAGAACAAATAATCTTAAAATTTGTATGTAGACACAAAAGACCCCGAATAGCCAAAGCAGTCTTGAGGGAAAAAAACAGAGCTGGAGGAATCAGACTCCTAGTAATCAAGACAATATGGTACTGGCACAAAAAGAGAAACATAGATCAATGAAACAAGATAGAAAGCCCAGAGATAAACGCACACACCTATGGTCAACTAATCTATGACAAAGGAGGCAAGGATATACAATGGAGAAAAGACAGTCTCTTCAATAAGTGGTGCTGGGAAAACTGGAGAGCTACATGTAAAAGAATGAAATTTGAACACTCCCTAACACCATACACAAAATAAACTCAAAATGGATTAGAGACCTAAATGTAAGACCGGACACAATAAAACTCTTAGAGGAAAACATAGGAGGAACACTCTTTTACATAGACCACAGCAAGATCTTTTTTGATTCACCTCCTAGAGTAACGGAAATAAAAACAAAAATAAACAAATGGGACCTAATGAAACTTCAAAGCTTTTGCACAGCAAAGGAAACCATAAACAAGACGAAAAGACAACCCTCAGAATGGGAGAAAATATTTGCAAACGAATCAACGGACAAAGGATTAATCTCCAAAATCTATAAACAGCTCATGCAGCTCAATATTAAAGAAACAAACAACCCAATCCAAAAATGGGCAGAAGACCTAAATAGACATTTCTCCAAAGAAGACATACAGATGGCGAAGAAGCACATGAAAAGCTGCTCAACATCACTAATTATTAGAGAAATGCAAATCAAAACTACAATGAGGTATCACCTCACACCAGTTAGAATGGGCATCATCAGAAAATCTACAAACAACAAATGCTGGAGAGGGTGGAGAAAAGGGAACCCTCTTGCACTGTTGGTGGGAATGTAAATTGATACAGCCACTATGGAGAACAGTATGGAGGTTCCTTAAAAAACTAAAAATAGAATTACCATATGATCTAGCAATCCCACTACTGGGCATATACCCAGAGAAAACCAGAATTCAAAAAGACATGCACCCAATGTTCATTGCAGCACTATTTACAATAGCCAGGTCATGGAAGCAACCTAAATGCCCATCGACAGAAGAATGGATAACGAAGTTGTGGTGCATATATACAATGGAATATTATTCAGCCTTAAAAGGAATGAAGTTGAGTAATTTGTTGAGACGTGGATGGATCTACAGACTGTCATACAGAGTGAAGTAAGTCAGAAAGAGAAAAACAAATATCGTATATTAACACATGTATGTGGAACCTAGAAAAATGGTACAGATGAACCGGTTTGCAGGGCAGAAGTTGAGACACAGATGTAGAGAACAAACGTATGGACACCAAGTGGGGAAAACCACAGGGGTGTGGGGATGGTGGTGTGCTGAATTGGGCGATTGGGATTGACATGTATACACTGATGTGTATAAAATTGATGACTAGTAAGAACCTGCTGCATAAAAAAAAATTCAGAATGTAAAAACAGAATTCATAATATTAATTTGATGACAGGATTAAGTTAAGCTTATCTGTCACACTAATTATTACAAATGAGCTAACCTTGCTTAATAAAAGGAAAAAACTCACAGATTTGATAGTTATGTGTAAGGGTAGTTACTGTAGCATAATTTGTAATATCAAATATTAGCGATAACCTTAATTTCTCTCAAAATTGAGGTGGCTAAGTAAATTATAAGTTTCATACAATGAGACCACACAGATTTTAAAAAGAATGGAGTGGGCTTCCCTGGTGGCGCAATGGTTGAGAATCCGCCTACCGATGCAGGGGACACGGGTTCGTGCCCCGGTCCGGGAAGATCCCACATGCTGCGGAGCGGCTGGGCCCGTGAGCCATGGCCGCTGAGCCTGCGCGTCCGGAGCCTGTGCTCCGCAACGGGAGAGGCCGCAACAGTGAGAGGCCCGTGTACCGAAAAAAAAAAAAAAAAAAAAATGGAGCACCTCTATGTGTATATATAAGATATAATCTTCAAAGTATATTATGTTTTTAAAAAGCAAGGTAAAGATACTTACAGTCTGTGACTATTCTGTGGTTAAAAAAAGTAAAGCAATGTGCCTGTTTTTAGTACATCTATGGAAAGATCCATAATAAACCAGTAATAATGGTTTTTTATGGGAATAGGAAGTAGATGGTTGGGGGCAGAGAAGAGAGAGAAATTTAACTTGTAATGTCTTCCTTTTGAAGTTGCATTTGTTCCCAAGTGAATATTATTAATTAAAAATTTTTTTTAATTTTTAATTTAACTTAATTTAATTTTTATACAGCATAATTTTAAAATTAATAAAGATATTGTAATAAAGTTTTAATTGTAGCTTTAACTTTTTGAACTAAAAATAATTAAAATTTTTAATACTTAGTAAAGCATAGATTAATTGAATTGAATTGACTAATAATTATGTAAAATATTTTAAAAGTAGTCAAAGAATTACCTCCAATAATGACTCTGGTTCTTTAAACTTTCCAGGAACATACCACATAAACTATTCCATGGCACAGAAAAAAAATAGAAAAGCTGTCCAATTATACTACAAAAGTAACTGAACGCTGAACCAAAAGCTCAACAAAAAATAGCATATTAAAAGAAAACCATACACGCACTTATGTATCTATTAAAAAAGAGTCAAGGGGCTTCCCTGGCAGTCCAGGGGTTAAAATTCCGTACTTCCACAGCAGAGGATGCAGGTTTAATCCCTGGTCAAGTAACTAAGATCCCGCATGCCATGTGGCTTAGCCAATAAGTAAATAAATAAATAGGAGTCAAGAAAACTGTCAAGTTGGATTAAAGATCTTGCAAATAGATTAGAAAAAAACAAACATCCTGATATAAAAATGGGCAAAGAAGACACAGAACTCAGAAAAGAAATATGAGGCCATTGAATACATGGAAACATGGTCAACATCACTAGTAATGAGAAAATGAATTTTGAAAAAGATTCATGAGCTACCTATCATTCTGTACTAGATTATCAGTGATGTAAAAGATTGAAAACACCCATGTTTGTTTAGGATGTTGAGAATTGAACACTCTCATGGACTGTTGGCACCTTGTCTGTAAAGCAGTTTGGGAACATGTATTTTAATCTTTGACACAGGAATTTCACTTCCAGGAATTTATCCTAAGGAATTAATTGGACAATGTATATGTCAAAATATACAATGTATATATAACGGTGTTCGTTGCAGTATTATTTTCAATCGTGATCAGGGCACTTTAAAAATAAATTGTGATATATCCATACAATACAATTCCTTGCAGCCAGTAAAAATGATAGCATTGATTTATATACTGGAAAATGGGGCACTTACGGAATGCCCATTTAGTTGAAAAGTTTTGCAGCCATTAAGTACTACCGCATTTGAAGACTATTAATTATCCACAGTAAATGGATGAAAAATGCTACAAAAATTATAGTGTGAGTTAATTTCAGTAAAAATCTCTCCCTTGTGAGTTTAAAAATGTAGGAAGAAACTGCATTGAAATGTTTAATATTATTAACTCTAGGTGGTGGAATACGAGTGATTCTTTTTACAGTTTTCTGAACGAACATACATTACTTTTATACGTTAAAAAATCATAGCTATACCTATATCTACAAAACCTGGCACTATCTGGTCTTCCGTTTATTTCCAACCCCACCTGCTCACTCTCCTGGCAAAGAGAAGCCAGAAAAGATGACGTGCACTGTTTTTGCCTGCCCCTATGGTTTAGGAAGAGTTAATTAATTCCTAATTAACTCCTTCTCCTGGGAGGAACTGCTGACTTCGGATTGGCTGATGGTGACATCATGCCAGGAGCAGGAACCAACAGCAGCGTCCCTGCTTAGGAAGCGTCCTTAAGACCCGGATGCTTTAAAGAGGCTTCTGGACCCACTTGGTGGCTGGCCGTTTCCACCCTACACGTGGCCCGCTGAGCACTGTGGACCCGACCTGCGGACCTAGGCCCCCCCCGCCCCCCGTCCCCCGCCACCTAGTGCCCTGACGGGGCTTGTTCTGCAGGCACACGCCAGCCTAGGGTCTCCTATGAGTCCGTGGTGCTGGCCCTTGCACGGCAGCTCTTTGAAGGGCTCTGGCTTCCTCTCCCAGCCCCTCTGTCCAGAGCTTCACTACTTTTTTTCCGGACACCTCAGCTGCTTGCTTTTTTAGCAGACGGCTGAAAACAATAGAAGCTTCACGAGTCAATGCGACTGCTTCAGTTTGATCGCATATTGTCATTCATCTTCTCTGTGAGGACCCAGTTCAGCGTTGATGCCCCCCTCTCCCTTGTCTGTTCAGGCGTCCCCCTCCTAGACTCATAGTTCTGGAAATAAAACCCGGCGTCACTGGCACCAGTAACCACCTAATAGCTGCATCTAACAGACTCTCATTTTCTTAAAGTTACTTTTTTCTGATTTTTCAGTGTAATGCTTTCTCTTTTTAGAAAACAAAGGAGGAAGAGGAATGAGGGAGGTGGAGGAGGAAGAAAACAAGTCCTGTGTAAAGGCATCATCCAAAGATAGCCATGGTTAACAATATCAGATGTTCACATCAAAAATATGATACATTTGCTAATTTGGAAATGCACTGATTATAGTTTGTTCGTGCCCCCCCTCCCCTTTGGCTTTTCTCATGTGAGCATTTCCTCATGTCCTTAAATATTCTTAGTGGTTTTGTTTTGTTTTTTTAGTGACTTCATAGTTTTGCAGCATACGGAATAATGTAACTATACCCCTATTCTTATATATTTAGATGATTTCCAACTATTCCCTATTTTAAATCTGTGATGAACAGGAGCCTTTGTACATAATTTCTAGTCCCAAGATTTCAGATGCAATCTTAGTGATAGGATTATCTTAAAGACTTTTTACCCCCAAATATTTGGATTAATCTTCCTTTCTTGTTATCCCAAATTAAATTTAAATCACTTTGTCTAATTTCAAAATCAAACCTTAGTTATTTTGATCTATGGTTGCTTAGTCTAGTAATTTTTTTTTTATTTCGGTAAAGTTTTCTAGTTCAGTTTTAGAATTTAATTCAAGGTAGTTTTATATTTTAGTTTATTTTGTGAATGGAATCTTATTTCTATCATATTTTCTAGCTGGATATTGCTGACATAAAAATGTTGATTTTTATAAACTAATGTCATTTGGATTCACTTTACCAAATCTCTTATTAGTTCTGTTTTCAGTTGATTTTCTTGGGTTTGTAGGCAAATACTACAACAGCCACATTGCAGTGTATGTCCAACAACTTGCCTTATATTTTTTGATGCTTTTCTCAGTATGATATATCCCTTTAAATTCCACTTTGTGCTTTCTACCTCATTAGAGCCCAAAGGACCAACAGCAGAACCTCTGTAGCATCTGGTCCACACAATACAGAGGAGAGATGTGGGAAGACAAAGTAGCTTTTGATGTCTCCTGGGTGGGCATTTCAAGAGGCAAAGTCTGAGTGGGTGCTAAAACTGCAGCTCCCCTGGGGGGCGTTCCTCCTAATGTCTGCCAACAGGTTGGTCACCCATCACTTCTTGCGGATGACGTGCGTTTTCATCTTTTCTTTTGTCTTCACTAATATTGGGAGAAGCTGTGCCAGGGCCCATGAGTAAACTAGAGTCGGTGAATTATTTTCCATCTTCATTTTACCTGACTTTCTGGGCCTTTTGATGCTGTTGCTCCCTCCCTTCTACCTTTAACATGTTGTGTTTGCTTCTGCCACACTACCTTGCCCTGGTTCTGCTTCTGCTTCTCTATTCCCTCGTGTCTCGAACCTGGAATCCTAGGCCCACCTCTAACGTGTGTCAGCGCCCCCAGGACTCTGTCCCTCCCTCCTTCTATTCCAGACACTCTCCACGCGAGAGCTCAGACTCCAATAGCTCCAATGAGACAACTCTGCCGACGACTCCTGACTCTGTATTTCCCACCCCATCCAGATCCTGGGCTACAGAACTGTATCAGCAGCCTTCTCTATACTTCCACCCAGTGCCCCACACACAATACTGAAGCCACCTGCTCTCCTATGGTTCACAGCTCAGTGACCAGCACATCACTCGAGCCAGGAACTCGGCAGCCATAAGACTCCTGATTTTCCTCACCTGGGATATTCCTCCAGGACACTTCCTGACCATCTTACCTCCTTCAGTATATCTAATGCCCATTTCTCTTTATCCTCACTCCCCATCCCTTAGTTCAGGCCTCACAAACTGAACTGCCTCAGTTATGCCACATTTGATGCTGGGAAGCCCAGGAGATATTTTGGGATTTGGGGATGGTAACTCCAGGGGACCTGGGATTGAGGTCTGGCTCTGCTACAGATGAGCCACATGACCATTGGACAAGTCTCCTGACATGGTGAACCTGTCTCATAGGTTGGACAAATGAGAGTGGGGATTAAAATGAGAGGGCACAATATAATTTTCTGAAAAGGACATAGAAGAATATAACTGCGATTAACACTGAGGTTAAGATAAGGAAGAAGACACAACAATGTGAATACACTTAACACTATCGAACCGTACACTTAAAAGTAAGTGAGATGGTAATGTTTTAAACATCTTTATTGGAGTATAATTGCTTTACAATGGTGTGTTAGTTTCTGCTTTAAAACAAAGTGAATCAGCTATACATATACATATATCCCCATATCTCCTCCCTCTTGCGTCTCCCTCCCACCCTCTCTATCCCACCCCTCTAGGTGGTCACAAAGCACCGAGCTGATCTCCCTTTGCTTTGCGGTTGCTTCCCACGAGCTATCTAGTTTACATTTGGTAGTGTATATATGTCAATGCTACTCTCTCACTTCGTCCCAGCTTACCCTTCCCACTCTCCGTGTCCTCAAGTCCATTCTCTACGTCTGCGTCTTTATTCCTGTCCTGCCCCTAGTTCCTTCGGAACCCTTTTTTTTTTTTTAGATGCCATATATATGTGCTAGCATACAGTATTTGTTTTTCTTTCTGACTTACTTCACTCTGTATGACAGATTCTAGGTCCATCCACCTCACTACAAATAACTCAATTTCGTTTCTTTTTATGGCTGAGTAGTATTCCATTGTATATATGTGCCACATCTTCTTTATCCATTCATCTGTCGATGGACACTTAGGTTGCTTCTGTGTCCTGGCTATTGTAAATAGAGCTGCAATGAACATTGTGGTACATGACTCTTTTTGAATTATGTTTTTCTCATGGTATATGCCCAGTAGTGGGATTGCTCGGTCATATGGTAGTTCTATTTTTAGTTTTTTAAGGAACCTCCATACTGTTCTCCATAGTGGCTGTATCAATTTACATTCCCACCAACAGGGCAAGAGGGTTCCCTTTTCTCCACACCCTCTCCAGCATTTGTTATTTGTAGATTTTTTGATGATGGCCATTCAGACTGGTGTGAGGTGATACCTCATTGTAGTTTTGATTTGCATTTCTCTAATGATTAGTGATGATGAGCATCCTTTCATGTGTTTGTTGGCCATCTGTATATCTTCTTTGGAGAAAAGTCTATTAAGTTTTCTGCCCATTTTTGGATTGGGTTGTTTGTTTTTTTGATATTGAGCTGCATGAGCTGCTTATAAATTGTGGCGATTAATTCTTTGTCAGTTGCTTCATTTGCAAATATTTTCTCCCATTCGGAGGGTTGTCTTTTTGTCCTGTTTATGTTTTCCTTTGCTGTGCAAAAGCTTTTAGGTTTCATTAGGTCCCATTTGTTTCTTTTTGTTTTTATTTCCATTTCCCTAGGAGGTGGGTCAAAAAGGATCTTGCTGTAATTTATGTCACAGAGTGTTCTGCCTATGTTTTCCTCTAAGAGTTTTAAAGTGTCTGATCTTACATTTAGGTCTTTAATCCATTTTGAGTTTATTTTTGTATATGGTTTTAGGGAGTGTTCTAAGTTCATTCTTTTACATGTAGCTCTCCAGTTTTCCCAGCACCACTTATTGAAGAGGCTGTCTTTTCTCCATTGTATATTCTTGCCTCCTTTATCAACAATAAGGTGACCATATGTGCATGGGTTTATCTCTGGGCTTTCTATCTTGGTCCATTGATCTATATTTCTGTTTTTGTGCCAGTACCATACTATCTTGATTACTGTAGCTTTGTAGTATATTCTGAAGTCTAGAAGCCTGATTCCTCCAGCTCCGTTTTTCTTTCTCAAGATTGCTTTGGCTATTGGGGGTATTTTGTGTTTCCATACAAATTGTGAAATTTTTTGTTCTAGTTCTGTGGAAAATGCCATTGGTAGTTTGATAGGGATTGCATTCGATCTGTAGATTGCTTTGGGGAGTATAGGCATTTTCACAATGTTGATTCTTCCAATCCAAGAACATGGTATATCTCTCCATCTGTTGGTATCATCTTTAATTTCTTTCATCAGTGTCTTATAGTTTTCTGCATACAGGTCTTTTGTCTACTTAGGTAGGTTTATTCCTAGGTATTTTATTCTTTTTGTTGCAATGGTAAATGGGAGTGTTTCCTTAATTTCTTTTTCAGATTTTTCATCATTAGTGTATAGGAATGTAAGAGATTTCTGTTCATTAATTTTGTATCCTGCTACTTTACCGAATTCATTGATTAGCTCTAGTAGTTTTCTGGTAGCATCTTTAGGATTCTCTATGTGTAGTATCATCATGTCATCTGCAAACAGTGACAGCTTTACTTCTTCTTTTCCGATTTGGATTCCTTTTATTTCTTTTTCTTCTCTGATTGCTGTGGCTAAAACTTCCCAAACTATGTTGAATAATAGTGGTGAGAGTGGACAACCTTGTCTTGTTCCTGATCTTAGAGGAAATGCTTTCAGTTTTTCACCATTGAGAACAATGTTGGCTTGAGTTTGTCATATATGGCCTTTATTATGTTGAGGTAAGTTCCCTCTATGCCTACTTTCTGGAGGGTTTTTATCATAAAAATGGGTGTTGAATTTTCTCAAAAGGTTTTTCTGCATCTATTGATACGATCGTATATGGTTTTTATTCTTCAATTTGTTAATATGGTTTATCACATTGATTGATTTGCATATATTTAAGAATGCTTGCATTCCTGGGATAAACCCCACTTGATCATGGTGTATGATCCTTTTAATGTGCTGTAAGATTCTGTTTGCTCGTTGTTGAGGATTTTTGCATCTATGTTCATCAGTGATATTGGCCTGTAGTTTTCTTTCTTTCTTACATTCTTGTCTGGTTTTGGTATCAGGATGATGGTGGCCTCATAGAATGAGTTTGGGAGTGTTCCTCCCTCTGTTATATTTTGGAAGAGTTTGAGAAGGATAGGTGTTAGCTCTTCTCTAAATGTTTGATAGAATTCACCTGTGAAGCCATCTGGTCCTGGGCTTTTGTATGTTGGAAGATTTTAAATCACAGTTTCAATCTCAGTGCTTGTGATTGATCTGTTTATATTTTCTATTTCTTCCACGTTCAGTCTCGGAAGGCTGTGCTTTTCTAAGAATTTGTCCATTTCTTCCAGGTTGTCCATTTTATTGGCATATAGTTGCTTGTACTAGTCTCTCATGATCCTTTGTATTTCTGCAATGTCACTTGTTACTTCTTTTTCATTTCTAATTCTGTGGATTTGAGTCTTCTCCCTTTTTCTTGAAGAGTCTGGCTAATGGTTTATCAATTTTGTTTACCTTTTCAGAGAACCAGCTTTTAGTTTTATTGATCTTTGCTATCGTTTCCTTCATTTCTTTTTCATTTATTTCTGATCTGATCTTTATGATTTCTTTTCTTCTGCTAACTTTGGGGTTCTTTTGTTCTTCTTTCTCTAATTGCTTTAGGTGTAAGGTTAGGTTGTTTATTTGAGATGTTTCTTGTTTCTTGAGGTAGGATTGTATTGCTATAAACTTCCCTCTTAGAACTGCTTTTGCTGCAACCCATAGGTTTTGGGTTGTCATGTTTTCATTGTCATTTGTTTCTAGGTATTTTTTATTTCTTCAGTGATCTCTTCGTTATTTAGTAGTGTATTATTTAGCCTCCATGTGTTTGTATTTTTTACACATTTTTTCCTGTAATTGATATCTAGTCTCATAGCATTGTGGTCGGAAACAATACTTGATACGATTTCAATTTTCTTAAATTTACCAAGGCTTGATTTGTGACCCAAGATATGATCTATCCTGGAGAATGTTCCATGAGCACTTGAGAAGAAAGTGTATTCTGTTGTTTTTGGATGGAATGTCCTATAAATATCAATTAAGTCCATCTTGTTTAATGTACCATTTAAAGCTTGTGTTTCCTCATTTATTTTCATTTTGGATGATCTGTCCATTGGTGAAAGTGGGGTCTTAAAGTCCCCTACTATGATTGTGTTACTGTCCATTCCCCTTTTATGGCTGTTAGCATTTGCCTTATATATTGAAGTGCTCCTATGTTGGGTGCATAAATATCAATCTTCTTGGATTGATCCCTTGATCATTATGTAGTGTCCTTCTTTGTCTCTTGTAATAGTCTTTATTTTAAAGTCTACTTTGTCTGATATGAGAATTGCTACTCCAGCTTTACTTTGATTTCCATTTGCATGGAATATCTTTTTCCATCTGCTCACTTTCAGTCTGTGTGTGTCCCTAGGTGTGAAGTGGGTCTCTTGTAGACAGCATATATACAGGCCTTGTTTTTGTATCCATTCAACCGGTCTGTGTCTTTTGGTTTGAGCATTTAATCCATTTACACCTAAGGTAGTTATCGATATGTATGTTCCTATTACAATTTTCTTAATTGTTTTGGGTTTGTTATTGTAGGTCTTTTCCTTCTCTTGTGTTTCCTACCTAGTGGAGTTCCTTTAGCATTTGTTGTAAAGCTGGTTTGGTGGTGCTGAAGTCTTTAACTTTTGCTTGTCTGTAAAGGTTTTAATTTCTCCTTCGAATCTGAATGAGATCCCTGCTGGGTAATCTTTGTTGTAGGTTTGTCTCTTTCATCACTTTAAATATGTCCTGCCACTCTCTTCTCGCTTGCAGAGTTTCTCTGAAAGATCAGCTGTTAAGCTTATGGGGATTCCTTTGTATGTTATTTGTTGTTTTTCCTTTGCTGCTTTTAATATTTTTTGTTTGTATTTAATTTTTGATAGTTTGATTAATATGCTCTTGGCGTTTTTTTCCATGGATTTATCCTGTATGGGACTCTCTGTGCCTCCTGGACTTGATTATTTCCTTTCCCATATTAGGGAAGTTTTCAACTATACTCTCTTCAAATATTTCCTAGTCCCTTTCTTTTTCTCTTCTTCTTCTGGGACCCCTATAATTCGAATGTTGGTGCATTTAATGTTGTCCCAGGCGATTGTAATTTTTATGTTATGTGTATTTTTACCACAATAAAAATAAAAAATACGATTAACGGAGAAGGGAAAAACAAGGGGCATGGTGGAATGCTTTGTAAATAAACAAGGGAGGATTCACACGCTAAACCTATTTATTGATGGATCCTCTTAGTCCGTTGCTGAGATAAAAGGGGAAGCAAAAGAGTGGGAATATTTGTTGAGCCCCCCCAGTACATGCCATGCCCTGTAGGGGGCGCCATTCACGCACCACATCCTTGGATCCTTGGGGCTCCAAGTTGCCAGCTTTCCAGAAGGTGGGGGAGGATCCCAGACCCGCATCTCCAGAGGACGGCTGAAATGGAGTCTGACTACCCAGACCCTCCAACCTGTTTCCATGTGCCTCTTCATTCCTCCTGGGCCCAGTGTCCCCAGACTGTCTGTCTCTGAAATACATTATGCAAATCCCAGCTAGCCCAGTATCCATAGAAACCAAAACCTCCCATCTTCCTCGGCCTGTTCCCCAGCGAAAGAAACCCACCCAAGAGACACCCACAAAAGAGGACTGACAGGGCCCATAGGAGCACTTCCCCTGTGCTGAGGAATCAGGCTTTCACAGCCAGTGATCCATCTTGCTCAGTCCACCAGTCGTGGCTGGGGAAGGAATGGGTGACACAGGCGCATGTGAGAAGATGCAGTTTCTTTTTGAAAACTGAAGTGACCTGCTTCAGTCCCCACCACGAACAATCAACAGTCATCTTCTGCCCAATCCAACAGCTCTGCCGCCACAGAGATCATATTCACAGTGCATGCGAGTCAATAAATGATATCATTTTATTTTATTATTTTTGGCTGCACAGCATGTGGGATCTTAGTTCCCCAACCAGGGATCCAACCTGTGCCCCCTGCATTGGAAGCGTGGAGTCTTAACCACTGGACTGCCAGGGAAGTCCACTGACATCATCTTTAACCTCCCACAAACAAGCACATGAGCCATCTGTGGAACATGACAGTACAATTTTATTGTGCATGATTGACTACTAATCTTAGGAACAAAGTTTCAAGACCTGCTGCTCTCTGGAATAGCTTTTCTATCCTTCACACATTACGACTCATTCGTTTTCTTTTTCTCCAGACTCAAACATGAGGCAAGCCTTCTGGTACCACTTGCAGGGTCTTGGATACTGGTTGACAGCAGCACCCTAAATCAGCAGCCCCTACTGCGTGCAGGATCCCAGCCTTCGCTAGGGACACAAATTATGAATCACAGGACATTAGAACTGGAAAGGACCTTGAAAAAATCATGCCCACGTCTTCGTTTCCCCGTTTACAGAAGAGAAGTCGAATGGCTTTATCTGAAGCCACAGAGCTATGGAGTAGCAGAGCCAGGGGAAACAACGGTAAACTATCAACGGCAAAGTATATGCCAGACCCTATCCTAAGTGCTTTACACATTTGCTCACTTAATCTCATAACCACCTTATGAAGTAGGTTATTATCTCCATTAATCTTAAGATATCATCTCCATCCTTTCACATGATGAAACTAAGGCACTGAGAAGTTAAATAACTCTCCCAAGGTGACACAGTGGCTGAGGCAGAGTTTGAATCCAGGTTGCCCATCCCATAGCCCAGCCTCTTAACCACTAGCTATGTAGGTCACTGGACACCTTGGTGAGGATTGAGATTTTAAAAACATACGTTGAGGTCTCAAGTGTAAGTTTTGTCTTCCAATGTCAGGAGCAACTAAATTCCACTTTGTTTTTCCCTGTTTTAAAACCCTAGGGTGAAGTAAACAATGAAAAGCTGAATCCACCAGTGAACTGACTGCATGAAAACATCCATAACAAACCTCCCCCTGGAGGGGAGGAAATTATTTGAATAACATCCTTTATTTTGAGTGTTCTCCTCTTGTTGGGTTGCTTAGAGATACAGATCTAGAGTATCTGCTTTTAAATTACAGTGTATTGGGGGAACCAGAACATACTCATAAAACAAGCGTATTGCTGTACATAAAATCTCTCTGGAAGGATTTTTCAATGGTAATGACTGCCCACAAAGAAGGGAGCCGAGTGTTTGGGCAGGAGTGGGAGACTGTTCAGAACCTTTTGTACCTTTGGATTTTACAGCCACGTAAATGGATGATCTAATCAAGCAACACACAAATTAGAGACAAATGGTCTTTCTGTGTGTGTTGCATGTCTATACATATAAATCCTAGTCTTCTCGGTCATCACAACATAACCATTTTCCCATGTTACTGAAATCTGTCATAAACGTAAGTTTTGTGTATACAATCTTGTTACAAGTCTCAAGGAATCTGAGCGCTCCCAATATTGGATAACTTACATTTCTCAGGTTCCTTTGGGATTTTTCATTAACGTGATTCGTAAGGTCAACATTCAAAACCTCCCATTTTCTGAAGAATTAGCCAACAGGTATTACATCTATACTATGTTTGGGATATACCACATGGCATTTGTACACCGAAATCCCCACAACAGCCTGAGGTAGGTATCCTAATCCTCATTTAGATGAGGGAGCAGAGGCTCAAAAGGCTCAGGTAGCTCATGAATCATTAAGTCAACCTCCAGCCTGGATGTCACATTGAGCAGGAGAGTGAAATGGGGGCTAGTGAGAGAGGGAGGCGGCAGTAGGAGGGCTCAAGGGAAGAAGGAACGGGCTCTTGGACTAGGGCTCCTTGTCAGCAGGACAAATGCCCAAGCCGGAGCCAAAATCCAGAATCTGGAGTCTCTGAGCTTAAGGGCAGTGTCAAAGGTAAGAGATCTAGGATACACAAGCAACGAAAGGAAAAATAAACTGGACATCATCAAAATTAAAACTTTTGTGTTTCAAAGGACATCTTCCAGCAAGTGAAAAGACAGCCCAGAGTGGCAGAAAATTTTTGCAAATCATGTATGTGATAAGGGACCTGTATCTAGAACGTATATAAAGAAGTCTTGCAACTCAACAGTAAAAAGACAAAAAGCTCAGTTAAAAATGGGCAAAGGATCTGAAGTCAGTTCTCCTAAGAAGATAAACAAATGGAGAATAAGCACATGAAAAGAGGCTTGATACCATTAAGCATCAGGGAAATCCAAGTCAAAACTACAATGAGATACCACTTCACACCCACTAGGATGGCTAAGTTAAAATACAGACAATAACAAGTGTTGATGAGGATACAGAGCAATTGGAACCCCCATACCCTGCTGGTAAGACTATAAAATAGTGCAGCCACACTGGAAAGTCCCTGGCAGTCCCTCAGAAGGTTAAACAGAGTTACCACATGATCCAGCAAGTCTACACCTAGATACATACCCAAGAGAACGAAAAACCTATGTCCACACAAAATCTTGTACTCAAGTGTTCACAGTAGCGTTATTCATAACGGCAAAAAGTGGAAACAATCGAAATGTTTCCACCAACTGAAGAATAAATAAAATGTAGAATATCCATACAATAGATTATCCAATAATAAAAACAAAGAAGGTGGAATACAAGGTGAATGAACTTTTGTTTACAACAACACTGAAAGGAAAATGTCAAAAGACAAAGTGGGCTTTAGCTCAAATATCGTTTTTCATTTTGGTAAAAAGGGCCCTAGGCTATGCAAATTATCCTCTAAGAAAACCTCTTCCAACACCTAAGGTGGAAAGGAAAAACATTTTTTATAAGTTTATTACAACTAACAAAATAATTTCAGGTCAAGATTATTATGTAGAAATTATATTTGATGGGCTAGATAAATACTTTATGGTAGAAAGTGCACACAGGACTCAGATGTGTTGGCTGCAAAGTGCCTTGAGCTTTGCTGAGTCTGAGAGCCTTTAGCAGGGCCCTGCTCAGCTCACACCTGTTTGCCAACATCCTCACCCCCTCGCCCACGCCTGCTCTTCCTTCACTCAGTGGCATATCCTACCACGTCCCTCCCCATGGCTGCCAATGATGTACACATCCCATTTATAACCAATATTTAGTTTTGAATCATCATTTCTGCTTAAAATGTCCATTTCTGTGAACTAGGGCACACAAGCAGGAGAAAGTTTGTGAGCCCTTGGTCAGGAAAGCGCCCCATTAGAACACTGCTCCAGTGGGAAAACATTTCCTTTTACAGTACTGTCCCAGGACACAGTGAGTTGACAATTAAAAACTCTCTGCAGGCAGGTATGAGGAAGAAAAGGTGGAGGTAGGAGTCTGTAGGCATGGCAGAGGGAGAAGAAATCAGGATGAGAACACAAAAGCCAGGAGAACAAGAACGAGCAGGCTGAGGTCAGCAAAGACAAGAGCCCTGGAGCTCCCTCCCTCCTTGTACTTCCCCTGGACCACGTCCCCTTCCTTCCTTCCTAACCGAAAGGGCCCCTCTTTCCCTCCCTTCTGTACCTTTGTGAGAAGAATCAGAGGAAGATGCTCCACACAATTACAGAAGGGCACCACCTTCCAGGCCTACAATCTCATTGCAGATGAGGAAAGTGAGGCCCACAGAGGGAACCATGGTTTTTAAATTGTGTGTTTTTAAGTGCTCTGGAACCTCTGTTCACAGGAAATCATCCAAGAAGTGTAAATCAATAAATCAGAGCCGAGCTGATGGGCAGTCTTGCCCCCAACCTCACCCTGAAGGGCCCCAGGGAGGCCCCTGGAGCAGTTTTAAATACTGGTATAAAGTGACAGACAAGCCTAGCCATGGGTCCTCCCCAAAGCCATGGCAATGGTCCTGTATTAACTATATTTTCTTCTTTTCTGTAATCTTGACACTTTGGCATCTGGGGCTTCTCCGGCTAGCAAATTCCTAGATACAGCAAACAACTCCCCTATGAGCACGCCTTTCAAATGCAGCCAACCTTCTACACGCAGAGCTATACCCCCCAACCACCTCCTGTATCAGGCTCTCACAGGGCTCCTCCACTCCAGGCCAATATCCCCCTGTCCTAATCATCTCAGGGCCAGGTATCAGACAACTAGGGGCAGCCCCTGCGCCCTAGCACTGGTCAAAAGTATTCCAACTTGCCAATCATAAACCCACTTACCCTGCCTGGCCTGTTCCTTCCCTTGAAAAGCACAATAAGTCTCCCACCCAAGCTTTCCCCTCACGCCCCCTGCCTCCTAAGGACCCTGGTGCTTCCCAAACCCCACCCCACCCCCACCATGGCAGGACTCTCCTCCCGGAGACTGTGAGTAACAAACTCTTCTCAACAGCAGTCCTCTTCCAGTCTGCTGGCCTCACCACTCTTGGAAAATGATGAAACTTACATTTTTAAACAGACCCATTCTTAGAAGCAAACATTATCCCCAGCAATCTTAGAATGTGAATCAGAAAATTCACATCCAGAGGATGCCACAACTTTGGAAAAAGCCTAATCAGGGAGGTGTCTCCTGGATAACTTTCAAAGGTGGGTAGAGAAGGGACCAAAAATGAGGGAGGAGGTACATGGCCTGGCGCCACAGAAAAGGACAGGATGGCCAGTAGGAAGATCCTGGCAAGAAGGCGGGAGGCAGAGAGGTACCAAGGCAAGTGTGCCTTTGGGAAGAGACAGAAAGAAAACGGGACTGGGGCGCGAGACCCGGCGGCATCAGGCAGGGCAGGCTTCAGCCATCCAGCTCCTCCTTGACGGTGATGCGCAGGGGGCAGATGCGCAGCGGCTCGGGGGGCCCGTCCCCCCGCGAGCCGCCCAGGTAGAAGTAGGGCCGTACCTCCCCGAAGCGGGCGTGGAAGGTGTACAGGTGGCAGTGGCGCTCCGCGTCGTAGAAGGACAGCTCACCCTCCTCGCACTCCAACTCCACGCGCAGGCGGCGCGGGATGGCGGGGACCAGGGGCGATGTGGCGGGGTCCGAGGTCACGCAGTGGTCGCCGTCCACGCCCTGTGTGCGGCACACATACCAGAAGCCCGAGCGCGTGTCGTGGTAGCAGCTGTGCGAGTGGCCCTCGGCGCCCGCGTCCTGGCGCATCCGCACCACGCCCACGCGCCAGCTCGGCAGTGCCCCCAGGTCCACCTCCCAGGCATGCGAGCCCTGCGACAAGACGCAGGAGCCCAGCAGGCAGGGTGCCGATGAGAAGCGCTCCGGATTCTCCACCTGGACCCGGTAGCCGTGGTTGGTGACACTGGTGAGGTCGTCTGACACGGACAGCCAGCCAGCCGCAGTGTTGGGATCAAAGCTGAAAGGCACTGGGTGGGCCGTGGGAAGAGAGTGGGTGAAATCAGCAAACCTGACAGCCCGCCCTGCTGTCAGGCCAGCCTGATGCCTCCGGTCCCCCTAAACTGACAGACTGTGTCCCACGGGGCCCAGTGCATGGAGGCGGCTGCCCTGGGCTGAGGGGTGGTGTTATGGGTTGAAATGTGCCCTGCCAGAAAGCTATGTTCAAGTCTTAACCCCCAGTATCTCAGGAGGTGACCTTATTTGAGAATGGGGTTGTTGCAGATATAAGTATTTAAGATGAGATCAGACTGGAGTAGAGGGGGCCTTTAATCCAATATGAATGTTGTCCTTACAAAAGAGGAGAAGAGACATAGACACATAATGGGGAAAAGTCCTGTGATATTGGAGGCACAGGTCAAAGTGCTACAGCCACCAGCCAAGGTCTGACAGCAAAGAGCAAAAGGTAGGAAGCGGCAGAGAAGGATCCTCCCCTACAGGTTTCAGAGGGAGCACGGCCCTGCTGACACCTTGGCTTTGGACTTCAAGCCTCCAGAAGAATAAATTTCTGCCATTTTAAAGCGTCTAGTCTTTGTCCCTTGTTCGGACAGCCACAGGAAGCCAATGAAGGCAGGGATCCTGACCCTGACACGATGCCTGTGACATCTAACAAAAGCACGTAACATGCCCCTGGGTTACTGACATTTCTCCCTGTAAAATCACATTCAGACTGCTACTCCAAAAGTATCAAGAGACTGGGTGGCTTAAACAACAGAACTATATTTCTCACCGTTCTGGAGGCTGGAATTCAGAGACCAAGGGTACCAGCATGCTCAGTTGCTGGTGAGGGCCCTCTTTGGTTTATAGATGGCTACCTTCTTGCTGTGTCCTCACACGGGGGGAGGGAGAGAGAGAGAGGAAGCCAACTCTCTTGTGTCTCTTCTTAAAAGGGCACTAACCCCATCATAGGGCCCCACCCTCATGACCTCTTCTAACCCTAATCACCTCCCAAAGGCCCTGCTTGCAAATTCCATCACATGGAAGTTAGGGCTTCAACATATGAATTCGGAGGGCGGGGGGACATATAAACATTCAGTCCACAGCACATGATATAGTGACTCATGTGGGCTGGAATCACCTTGGAGAGGCACCCCTGAACTGAGGAACTCTTTCATTATATTATATATACAATACGTTTCGGAATAGAAAGGGAAGTCAGTTGCTCTTTCTGAAGAGGTGGCCAAGAGTCAGGACCCAAAAAGGAAGGGTTCGGCCAGGAGGGGTTTGAGCAGTGGGGCAAGAAGGGGAGTAGGGCACAGGGGCTTGAATGAAAGAGGCTAGAGAAGGGACCAGTGGGGGGAGGAGGAAGAGGGGTGGGAAGCTGGAAGGAGTGAGTTCAGCTGGCTCTCTGCCTTGCATGACCTCCCTGCTCTTACACCCGCCTGGGCCCCTCTCACCAGATTCGACACACACGAGCATCTTCCTCCAGACTCGGTACTGCAGGGAGTCCAGGTACTTGCAAACGTCGATGAGCATACCAGGCTGGACAGGCTCCGGCTCCATCGTGCAGAAGAGGCTGGGAAAGGAAAATTGGGCCTGGTGTGCTGGGCCAGGGCCATGCATCCTGGGACCTAACTGGGTCAGCTGGAAATAGGATCCCTTGCCTCAGGCCTAGACTCCCTGGCCATCTTACTCAATACAAGAGGAGCCAACTGGGCAGCTCACACCCCTTCAGGACTCAGTACTTGAGCCCATCCTGCCCCCACTGGGATGAATATAAATAGGAGGTTCTCAGACATGCATGTGGGCAGAAATCACACGAACACATCAGCTCACAGGGTACATGAATTGGAAGGCAGCTTAAGGGTCCTCTAGTCCCACATTTTGAAGGTGTCACTGGCCTTTGCTTCAACACCTCCAGTGACAGGGAACTCACTACTGCCCAAAGCACTTTCTTCCATCTTTGTACAGCTCTGACGGGGACACAGTTCTTCCATATTCATCCCTGTGAACTCTACAACCATCAACACAAACCAGCATGTCCTGAGGCTCTCAGAGGTAGGGGGCCGGCCCCCAGAGAACTACAGTCCCCGCGCACGACGGCACTCTCTCCCCACACAGGGAATGGTCACATTGCACACTCAGGAAAACAACACTGCACCAGTGCAAATCAGAAGTGGGTGCCTTGAAAGAGGGCTCTCCACCTGGTCAGTCCCCCTGCTCCCTCTGTATTGCACCCAGCCAGCCTCATTACATGCCTGGCCCTGGAGCCATGGGAGTTTGCACCCCTGGTATTTCTGCTGACTCCTCCCCTCCCCTCTACCAGCCTTGTCAACTTACCGGCGTTTTCGGCTCTTGTGTTTCTGAAAAAGAAAAAAACAGAGACACAAACAGAGACACAGAGAAAACATGAGTTTCTGACCTCAAAAGGAGCCATACATCCCATGTTCATGGATCAGAAGACTTAATATTGTTAAGATGGCAATACCCCCCCCCCAAACTGATCTACAGATTCAATGCAATTCCTAGCAAAATAACAGCTGGCTTCTTTGCAGAAACTGATAAGCTGATACTAAAATTGATATGAAATTCAAGGGACTCAGAAGAGCCAAAACAATCTTGGAAAAGGACAAAGTTGGTGGCTCACACTTTCTGGTTTCAAAACTTATTAAAAGTTACTACTTGGCCATAAAAAAAGAATAAAATTTTGGCATTTGCAATAACAATATCATGCTAAGTGAAATAAGTCAGGGATAGACAAATACTGTATGTTACTACTTATATGTGGAATATAAAAAAAAATTAAACAAACGAATATAATAAAACAGATTCACAGATATAGAGAACAAGCTAGTGGTTATCAGTAGGGAAGGGGAAGAGGGGAGGGGCAAGATAAGGAGAGGGGATGAAGAGACACAAACTCCTATGTACAAAATAAATAGGCTACAAGGATATATTTACAGCACAGGGAATATAGCCGATATTTTCTAATAACTTTAAATGGAATATAAATCTATAAAAATTTTGAATCACTATGCTGAACACCTGAAACTAATATAATATTGTAAATCAACTATACCTCAATTAAAAAAAAAACCTCATTAAAAGCAACACTAAACAAGATGGTGTGGTACTAACATAAGGACATATAGATCAATGGACACTGAAAGTCTAGAAATAAACTCTCGTATTTACTGTCGGCTGGTTATCAACAAGGGTGCCAAGACCATTCAATGAGAAAAGAAAGGTCTTTAACAAATGGTGCTGGGACAATTGGGTATCCACATGCAAAAGGCTGGATTCCCACCTTGTACCATATACAAAAATTAACTCCAAATGGATCAGACTTAAATGTAGAGACAAGACTATAAAACTCATGACTTTGGATCAGGCTATGGTTTCTTAGATATGACACCAAAAGCGCAAACAGCAAAAGAAAACAGATAAATAGGACTTCAGCAAAATGGAAAACTTTTGTGCTTCAAAGGATGTCATCAAGAAAGTGAAAAGATAACCTACAGAATGGAAACTTTCCATAAATCTAGAGAAGTGGCGCATAAAAAATAATTTAAAAAGTACTCCACTGTATCAAGAAGGAGTTAAGAGAGAAGAAACAAAAAATGAGAGAGGAAGAATAAGTGCAAGAGAGGAAGGGAGAGGGAGGAGGAGGGAAGGAGAGAGGCAGAGAGGAGTGGAGAGGCCCTCAAGGTCTTGATTAAAAGCTCCTACGAAAAAAAAAAAGCTCCTACGCCTCCTGACACAAGCCAAGCACCTCATCTGGAAGCTCCTCCAACCTGGGGTCCGGAAGCTACGGGAAGGCTGGGTCGGCCAGGGCCGCTGGCCTCAGGCTCCCCGCTGGCCCCTGAACGTCTGGTCCCTGTCACTGACTCTGGACGTTGAGCTCCTCACCATGAGAAAGGAAACGTCATCCTCCTTCATCTCCATCTGCAGCCGCTCAATCTCATGGGCCAGGGCCTCCGTGTCTTCCGCCAGCCGCTTCATCTTCTCCTCGGCCAGAAGCTGCTTCTGCCTGGCCTCCTCGGCCATGGCATCCAGGATGGCCTGCTCCTCCACTCTCAAGAACTCTCGAAGCTTGTCAAACTCCTGCCGGATTCGCCCTTCCAGCCAGGAAGCCTCCACCTGCAGCAGAGGGCGGGAGGGGGCCTCAGCCACCACATCTGGCTCCCAGATGTTTAGCAAAGGAACTCCATTTTTCAGGAGAAATCACATGCAAAACCTCGAAAGACAAAATATACATGCAGCTTTCTTAGCACGAATTTATAAGTTTAAAATAAGTCAAACAGCCTAATGAGGTTGTTTTGATACATGAAAAATAAAATCAAATCACTGCTTATAGATGACAACTGTAGTCCTATAAATTCCTCAGCAATACTCTGTACCTGTATAGGTTGTGCAATAGTGACGGAAGCCCTGAATCACAGACGTGAACTGTTGCAAACAGCAAAGATTTTAAAAAATTATTTGCCTTCCAGGGAGTTCCCTGGATGTCCAGTGGTTAAGACTTCGCACTTCCACTGCAGAGGGCAGGGGTTCAATCCCTGGTCAGGGAACTAAGATCCTGCATGCAGCACTGCATGGCCAAAATAAGTAAATAAATAAAATAAAATCCAATGTCTAATCGTTTAAAACAAATTATTTGCCTTCCAATATTAGGACCTCAAATTTGATAGAGAGGCTTACCAAAAAAATAGTAGGAAGTTTTTATTTTAAAACTGAATCATTAATAATATGCACACTCCTAATCATAACTACGAAAAGCATTTAAAATAAGTTAAAACAAAACCATAAACATACTCAAAGAAAAAGCAGAGACCTATTTCTCATCTTGGAATGAGAAAGACCTTTCTTATCATGATATGAAATTGAGAAGCCTCAAAGAAAGAATGAGATAATTGGATACATGTAAAAATAAGAAGTTTTACATGGCAAGAGACTAAATACATAAGTACAATTCCATGACAAATTCTGGAAAAACAACTCGAATTGTGTGCTCTAGCAATGGCAGGTTAGTAACCCACATCTTTGAACTGAAAATTCAATATATGTTTATGGCTCTGATAATACGATGACAAAATGATTCATTGAAAAAGGGAAAATGACCAAAAAAGGGGGGGAAATGAGTTTTTGAAAAAGGATGAACTAGGAAAAATACTTCCAACCTATATGGTAGATTATTATTATTCTTCATAATAGTGTTCTTATGAACGCGCAAGGAGAAAAGACAAACATTCCAAGAAAAAGAATGTGAACTTCACAGAAGAAATGCAAATGGCTGTTATACTTGTGAAAGGATGTACACACTTATTAATAAACAAAGAAATGCATATGAGGAGAGATGGCGCTGTTGAAATATCAGGTAAAAAGACTGATAACGTATAGAGGGAGAGAGTGAAATCCGGAATGATTCTTATCACACCAGAAGATAAAAAACAGAGTAGACAGGAAACACCAGCCAGTGTAAATTCAGCTCCAGCCACTCCCATGCTGGCAGTGGCAGCCCCTCAATAAACAGGGAAACACAAAACTTTCATTTTTCATCCACCTGGACTGACTGGCTTTAGAGGAAAAGCATTAATGAAGCTGGAATCCTGGACTTTTCACACCTGACCTCCTGAGAATTCCACAGCACCTGGGATGGACAGACAGCAGCTGCCACTTGGACACATGGACACTCCCTAGGTGTCCCCACCGCATCCTGCACCAGGCCAGCCAGGCACACGGCACAGGCCGAGCTTGGGAGGAGATGAAGCTGAGGGGAAGACGGAGGCTGGATGAGGCCCTTGGATGGTGAGGAGTCTGGACTGTGCCACGGGTGCCATGGAAACCACTGGACAGTTTTAAGCAGAGGAGTGACACAATCAATCCATCTTTAGAAAAGATCAGCCCACTCCAGGGAGCGTGGACTGCAGGACAAGAGTGGAAGTACGGGGCCCGGGTAGGAGGCCAGGGAAAAAACAATGGGGACCTGGACCAGGATGGTGGCAGTGCAGCACGACTGTCAACGGACGGATGCATTCTGGAGACCATGGACGTGGGGAGTGAGAATAAGGGTGCCGCTGGCTTGAGCGGCCGGGCAAGCGGTGCAGCGTGGCACGTGCTGCCAGCCTGAAACCACAGGGCAGGTGGTGCAGGGGGCTGTTGAAGCTGCTCCATGGCTGCTGGCATGGTGCCTAAAGAGGCCACGCAGCCACAACCGGCATCCGAGGGCAAGGCTGTGCGAGGCCATCAGGGCTGGCAAAGGCCGACCCTGTGGGCAGCAGCATGGCCAGGGCCGGCCCACCTGCACCTCTCCCCGCAGCAACCCCGGGTGTCCCCGTCGCCCCGTTCAGCCCCAGCGTCACTCACCTGATTGTGCTTGGCGATGGCCTCGTAGGAGCGCCGCATGGCCCAGAAGGCCTTGGCTTTCTCCCGCAGCGCGTGTTCCATGTTCCTGCACTTGGCCTGCCGTGAGGGGCGAGAAGGAGGCAAGGATGCAGGTTAGGGTGGAGGCCGGGCAGGGATGCAGCACGCCACATCACAGCGGGAGTTGCACATCACCGTGGGTACCACTCGACCACATTTACTGAACCCGGTCCGGCCACGTGCTGTGGGACACAGTTGGAAAAGCACAGCCCTGACATTGAACTGGATGGGGTACAGCATAAAGGGCCTCAGATAGCCTCTAACCCAGCCCCTTCGTTTATACCTGATACAGATGGAGAGACAGGGTGAGGAGGTAAAGGGACCTGTTCCCTCCCACACTGGTCACGGGACAGCACAGAAGGCATCCCGCTTGGCCTAAAGCTGGTGAAGGCTGGGCCATGAACCCGAGCTGTGGGCCCGACGGTAAAGACAATGTACTCACAGGCTCCCTTGGTGACTTTCTGAACTGGACTGGTCTGCAGTCACGAAAGAATAGGCCTGATAGTGGGGATGACCCAGTTCTTCCCACAGGGCCTTATCTAAACTGCAGTCTTCCCTTGGTATCCATAGGGGATTGGTTCCAGGATCCCCACGGATACTGAAATCCAAGGATGTTCAAGTCCCTTATATAAAAATGGTGTCGTATTTGTATAAAATGGTATGTAAGTAGTTGTAAGTACAATGTAAATGCTATGTAAATAGTTGCCAGAGTGGCAAATTCAAGTTGTTTTTTGGAACTTTCTGGATTTTCCCCCCCGAATATCTTTGATCTCCCATTGGTTGAATCCACAGATGTGGAACCTGTAACTACAGAGGGGCTACTGTACACGTCTCCCCGCATCCCTGCCTTATCCTGATATTCTAGTAGTGCTTGGATCATGTGAAAGACTTTAATCAGCAGATTCAAATACTTCTTGCTTAGTTTTTGTTTTATAAATTTAACCTCTGCTCTGATCTCCCTGGGCTCCTAGAGGAACCACTGCTGGTTTTAGGTTGGATTCTGACCTTTTGTATCCCAGGCCTAGCATTTTCTCTCCATCTTTATCCTTTTCCCTCTACATTCTGAAAAAGCCTCACAAGTTTTCTCTTTGGAAAAATAACAATTCTAACGACATTAATTATAAATGACTACCATTTATTGAGCATTTACTATGTGCCAGGGACTTTGCTAATTACTTTACACATTACGTCACTTAATCATCACATCATCCCTATTAGTAATTTTATCAGCCCGCTTTTACCGATGAAAAAACTGAAGCACAGAAAGGGGAAGTGACTAGCCCAAGGGCACACGGCTAGTTCATGGCAGAGCAAGGATGAGAACCTAAACAGTGGTGGCAGGCAGCCTCTAAGATCGTTCCCAGTGATCCCTCCCTCTTGTGAGATAAGAAAGTTTGTTGTTTTAAGATGCCAAATTTGGGGCTAATTTGTTATGAGTGATAAATACAGATTTGTCCTCGAAAGCCTCATCCCCACCTGGGCCTGATGTAGATGGCGAGATTCTGGACTTCAAGCTGATGCTGTAATGGGACAAGATGCTTGGGAATCTTGGGAGGGGGTGAACATACTCTGCATGTGGGAGGGACAGCCATCATTGGAGCCAGAGCACAGATTGAAGGAGACAGCCTCTAAAATGGCCCCAATGATCCCACCTCCCTGTACTCATGCCCTGGTGGAATCCCCTCCCTGTGGGCTGGATCTAGTGACTTGCTTCTAACCAACAGAATATGGCAAAAGTGATGGGACATGAACTGAGGTGACAAAAAGTCTGCACACACCCCTTTCTTGCCCTCCCGTGCTTGCTCCCTTGCATGGAAGTGATCCACCCTCTGGAGCAGCCCATGGGGCTAGGAACTGAGGGTATCCAACCAACAGCCGCAAGGACCCGAATCCTGCCACCAACCACACAAGTGAGCCTGAGTGGGGATTCTGGCTTTCTTGGGCCTTCAGATGAGATTGTAGCCCCGACCAACACTGCAGCATCATGAGACCCTGAGGCAGAAACAACCAGTCAGGTCATGCCAGATTCCTGACCTACAGAAACCATGACATAATAGACATTTTTGTTTTAAGCCACTATGATTGGGGTAATTTGTTACACAGCACTAGATAACTAGCCCATCTGTCCTGCTCCACAGTCCATTCTTTTAACCACTCTTCTACAGAAAATAAACAATGATTTCTTTTTCTGCAGCTTTTGTTTTCTATTCATTCTAGTCATGTTTTTGTTCTTCTTGACAATATTTAACAGATTTTTTAAAAATACTGTTTTCCGTAGTATATCACCTCTAAGGTGTGTCTCATCAACAGCAAAATAACATTAGCGTCCCGCAAAACCACTGAAATATCATCCCAATGTGTTATTTTGTGGGACGAGATGTATTGTTGCAAAGTTATGTAATAGGGTCCCCAAAGAATATTCCACGATTTGCCAAAGAAGTGTGAATAACAGGAGTGAAGCAAGTCACATTACCCAGGGGCATGCTGGCCCCAAACAACACGGCCCAACCTTCTGCCATTCAACCTTCAGTCCGGGATTTACGGGGTAATGAAGATGGGAAAGGGGTGACAGTCCCTTGTCCTTCCGAAACTTTTCAATCACTTGGAGAGTCTTGCTTTAATTCAGCAAATCCCAGCCCTAAATAAAATGTGCCCTTCTCTGAGATGCTAGGTGGTGAGATGCACCAATGCTTATATTACCACCAGCAAGCAGTTATTACTGAGCATGTACTATGCACAAGGCACTAAATTAGGTACTTTACAAACATCATTCTATTGAATTCTTACATTTCTGCAAGGTACGCACTATATTGCTAATATATAGAAGAGAAAAGAAGGCCCAGGAAAGTTAAGTAAATTGCCAAAATTACAGTTAGCAGCAGAACCACGATCTGTCTGCAGAACTGACCAAGAATAAAGGCCACAGTCTTAACCACAAGACTACCCACCCTATTTCATTCAGGGAGCTACTACTATGTTGTCTAGTTGTCTTTTGTGTTTCCAAATGTGTCATCTTATTTCCAAATCTGTTGACATCAAACATGTCAATTTCTTTAGTTCTGGAGAATAAAAGCTTATAGTTCTGGCCATACTTTGCCCAATTCCTTAAACAACCTAGCATGTGAATGAAATTTTCCTCCCATAAATGTCAAATTAAACAACGCATCTTTAAAACTTATGGAAAATCAAAACCTGGAAATGACCCAAATGTCCATCAGCAAGAGATGGGTGAGTAAATTATGGTATATTCATGCAATGGAAAGCTACTTAGCAGTAAAAAAAGGAGCAAACTACTGATACACATAACATAGGTGAACCAAAAGGTATATGTATATACCACTCTGGAGAAGAGTACACAGTATCATTCCATTTACGTGCAGTTGAAGATCAGGCAACACGAATCCAAGGTGATAAATCAGAAAGTGGTTGCCTCTTGGTGGAAGACTGACTGGGAAGAAGGAGGGACCCTCCAGGGTGATGGAGATGTTCTCTACTTCGTTTGCAGTGGCAGGTATAGGGTGTGTGTAATAGAACTCATCCAACTGAACATTTAAGATCTATGCATCTAACTGTATATAAGTTATACCTCAAATTTTTAAAAGCCTATAAAATGAAAACTTGAGAAGTTTTAACGTTTTCTTATAAATTACCAAGAGCTTAATGAGAGGAAATTCCTTCCTTTTCACTCCAATTTTTTTTTTTTTTTTTTGGCCCTGCTGTGTAGCTTGCGGGATCTTAGTTCCCCTACCAGGGATGGAACCCTGACCCACAGCAGTGAAAGCGCCGAGTCCTAACCCCTGGACTGCCAGGGAATTAATTCTCTTTTCTCTCCAATTTAATGAGTTACTTTGTACCTTTCAATCTCCTTTGTTGTTGTCACCAATTTATTTTCTTTGCATAAGACATAAACGTGCTATCTCTTAAATAATTATAAACTGAACACCCCTGTAACCACCACCCAGGACATGTCCCTTCTGAACCTTAATCCCTTTTTCCTGTCGGAGGAAACTCCTAATTTCTATGGTACTTCCTTGCTTTTCTTTAGAGTTATAGCCGCTATGTATGACCCCTAACCTAAATTACACACTTTGGTTTTGCCTGGTTTTGAGCTTTATATCAATGGAATAAAACTACATATATTCTTTTGTGTCTTGCTTCCTCTACGTAACATAAAGTTTGTAGGATTCAAATACATAATTGTATGTCAGTTTACCCGTTCATCGTTGCATTGTAATTTACTTTATGAATACACCACAATCAGGTATCCATTCTGTTGTCAATGGATAGCTGGGTCATTTACAACTTCGAGTCATACAAATAGGATGAACATTCTTGTATAGGTCTCCTAGGGCACAGGTACACTGGTTCTTCTACAAAATATTTCCTGGGGGTAGAATTGCTGGGCCACTGGTACGTGTATCTTCAACTTTCGTAGATAAATGCTAAACGTTTTTCCAAAGCAGGTGTACCAATTTATACCACATGAGCAATGTGAATGAAAAATGTTTACTAACCATTTGGATCTTTATTTTTAAATACCTGTTATTAAAATCTTTGACCCTTTTTCTATTGAGTTGCCTGCCATTTTCCTACTGGCATGTAAGAATTTATTATAAATACACAGTGTATGTCTTTTATGGGTTAAATGCATAACTAGTATCTCCTATTGTACCACTTATATTTCTTAATTTCAGTGTGATCCAATGTATCAGTGTTTTCCTCTGGAATTAGTGCTCGTTGGTTTTAAGAAATACCTCCCTCCTCTGAGGTCATAAAGATAATCTCCTATATTATTTAAAGTTATAGCTTTCCTTTCACATTTGGGTCTAATGTGGATACCTGAAGTTTATTTTGTGAATGGTGTGACCCAGTAGCTTGTTTGCTCCAAAAGCATTATTTAAGAATAAACTGGAAACTAATACAACATTGTAAATCAACTATATTTCAATAAATTTTTTTTTTTAATTTAAAAAAGAATACTACCATTCCCCTACTGGTCTGAAGGCCACCTCTGTCATACACCACACACAGATCTGTTTCTAGGTTCCCCAGTCTGTTTCCCTGGCCATCTGTTTATCCTTGTGCCAGTATCACAATCTTAACTTCTACAGCTACAATATAAACTGACATCTAATAAATATTTCCTAAGAATGCTTTGGCAATTCTTGGCCCTTTGAGCTTGCATGTGAATTTTAAAATCAGCTTGTCAAAATCCACAAAATAATCATGTTGGGATTTTGATTGGGATAGAATTGACTCTACAGATCAGTTTGAGAATAACTGACATCTTTAAATACTGTCTTCTAATCTATGAATATGGTATATCTTCCCACTTAGTCTTCTTTGATGTCCCTCAACAAAGTTTTCTATTTTTCCCTGCCAGAGTTCTGCACACTTCTCGTTACATTTATTCCCAGATATCTGATTTTTTTAAAATACTATTGTAAATGGTTTTTAAAATTTTCTATTTGCTACTGATATAAATACAACTGTTAATCTTTATTTTACAAACCAGCGTTCTGTCTAAACTCATTTACATATTTATAATTTATCTATAGAACCTTTTTATTTTCTATGCCACAGAAATTTCTATGCAGATCCAATCATATTATCTGCATATAATGCCAGTGTTGTTTCCCTCTTTCCAAACCTTATGCCTTTATTCCTGACTTTATTTGCTAGGCTCTCCAATACAAACTTGGATAAAACTGGTCATAATAGGCATTCCTGCCTTCTTCTTGTTCTCAGTAAGAAAACTCTAAGTGTTTCACCATTAAATATGATATTTGCTATAAGCTTTTTGGTATTCTTAAGCAGTTTAATAAAGTTCCTTCTATTCCTAGTTTGCTAATTTTTTTTCAATCACAAAAGGATACTGAATTTAAGCAAATGCAATTTTTTCATATAATGACTTCATCATATTTAAGTGGCCCAGAACTGGATTTTGTTTTCTTATCTAGTCAGACAGCTTTTGTCATTTAACTGGAGTACTTAACATAATTACCAATATAATTGCATTTAAGTCCACCTTCTCGTTCTGTGCTATCTGTCCTGCTTGCTCGATACGTCTTTTTCTTCTCTTCCTTGTTTTTTTTTAGACTGTAGATTTTTTATTCCACTTTTTTCCCTTATATACATTTAGTGGTTAACCTACAAAATACTACGGGGAGAAAGTGCGATTTCAAATGAATCTAAACAATACACTTTTCATGTTTGCGTCTGATATTCTGGTTTTAACACTAAACACACTTGCATCACAATTGGACCCACCATTCAGGGACCCGCATGTAGTCCAAGGAGTGCCTGAAATGACAGAGACTAGTGGGGGCTCTGGTGCAAAGGCTGGTCAGGACCAATAAGGGTCATCACTGCCCTGCGTGGAGCTAAGTGGCCCATGACACATCTGGAACATCACCCAGGGCCCAAGCCCAGCAAAAGCTCTGATTTTGGCTTCAATTATAACATTCAAGATGACTTAAATTATAAATACACACAAAATAGGAAGGTTTTATTTACACTAAAGGATTCAGAATGTGATTATATAGTCTACAAGGTGTTTTTAAAAATTACAATTTGATACCTTAAGCAGCAAATTTCAACTGCATATTTAATATCCTAAGGATTTTACAATATTGTTTTACCCAAAATATCCATTAACACAGGTGCTGTGTGATATAAAAGAAAAGGGGAAGGGTGCCAGTAAGAGAATATTATTTCCTGTCACAGCACCCTTTCAAGTACTTATCAAAGTGCTAGAGCTATGTGTGCAGCCAGCGTTGTCCAGCACAAGCCAGGTTCTCTGTCCTCTGAGGCCCTACATATACTGCTGCTTCTGACCAATTCCCACCTGCTTCACCCAACTATCCCAACATGGCCTTGAAAACTAAGCTCAGGCCCTCTTCATTTCCTCCAGAAAGCCACCTTGGCCTCCCCAGTAGAGTTTAGTTGCCTCTCTGTGGACACCTCTGCCACTGAACTTCCTATTCAGCATCACCACTTCACTTTCCTGTAAAGGCTACAGGCTTCCTGGGGGCAGGTCCTCTTGCCTGGTCCTCTCACCGAGCACAGTAGTGCTCCATAAACTGCAGACGGAATGAAGGCTTGCTCTGAAAAGGCAGAGACTGTTTCAACCACTGCACATCTCCAGGTCTCAGCACAAACTAGATGCTCAACTAACCACTTGCCCAGTTGACAAATACACTCGGCGTTGACGTTCTCTCCACTACACCCCATGGCCTCCTGGATCGAGAGCTCGGAGGCCTGATCTGTACCTTGTCCTTTTCACTGACCACTGGTGAGAACTTTGGCAAAAGCTCTTTGTTGGGCAGTCAGGCTCCAACCCTGAAAGATAAAGGCAAGAAAGTGCCCATGGTCTCTCAAATGCCACCAGAAAAATGAAGAATGCAGTTTTCTCTGTACATGCTCACCTAGCCCATCATCAGGATTTTCTGGCATCTGTCTCCAGGTAGTGTCATTTTTCCTATGTATTTCAAACATTTGTTTTTCAGGCAGATTGAAATAGCAGCTAAGAGCTCTGGCACTTGGCCACCCAGGTTCAAATCCCAGCTCCTCCACTTAGTAGCGGGTGATCTTCAGCATGTTCCTTAACTTCTCGGCACCTCAGTTTCCTCATCCGGATAGGAGGGATGAGAACACTACCTAGCTCAGAGGATGGCTGTGAGGATCCACGTTCAGTACTTATAAGAGTGCACCAGGCATGTGTTAGCTCGTTACTACTGAGTGTCACTTGGTCCCAGGTAACTTAACTCTCCTCCTGGTTTATTTTCCAGGTTTCTTAAATGGACTGCAGAGATGCATCTGGGACAACTTGATCTCATTCAGATGCCCTTCTTCTCCAACTCCAATCCAGGCTCCCATTCTTCCTTTCCCCTTGGTGGTCAGTCCTCCTTAAGAAGCAGGTGTCTACCATGGCAACTAGAGCTAGGCCCCCTAACTCAGGAGGCTCAATGGGCGGTGCTCAGTAAGACCCCATCCTGCCCCTGGTCACAGGCCTTGCCAGGAGGCAATTAAACATCCTCCAGTACAACTTGGATCTGGGAAGGTCTGGCCCATAAGGAGAGCTCCAGGATGAGGCTGAGCAGTTGGGAAAAGGGGAAAGGATTGGAAGGGGGAAGACTTAAGAGGTGCCTGGAATAAACCTCAATTAGGCTTGGCTAGACTGATTCTAAGAAGGTAACCCCAGAAGGGGAAGAGGCTGGGTCTGGGGCAGGAAGAAGCTGGAGGGCAGAGAATGGCTGTCATATCAGTCTGGTGAGATGGAGAAGAAAGGGGTCTAGACAAGGAAGTTCTGAGGCCTGGGACCTGGTGGAGGTTCAGGGCTGGTTTGCTCTGAAGATGCAAGCCAGGCCAAACGTCAGACTGGGAGTCAGGAGACCTGCGTTCTAATGCTAGAGGTACCGCTTTCACTGCCCGTGACTGACCATTGGTGTGATTAGTATTCGATCATGCCCACCTGACTCCAAGAAGGCAGGGGTTTGAACCACACTGTCCTTTCCTGCACACACTGTGCCTGGCAGAGAGCAGGCACTCAGTCCACACCTGTCGGCCCACTGACGATGGTTCTCATCCACACAAGCCTCTAAGGACCCACAACACAGAGGCAGCTGCCCTCACGGCTCCGGAACAGAGGGCCAGCAGGGACCAGAGCAGCTTCTATCAAAGTCCATGACCAGGGCTTCCCTGGTGGCGCAGTGGTTGAGAGTCCGCCTGCCGATGCAGGGGACGCGGGTTCATGCCCCGGTCCGGGAAGATCCCACATGCCGCGGAGCGGCTGGGCCCGTGAGCCATGGCCGCTGAGCCTGCGCGTCCGGAGCCTGTGCTCCGCAATGGGAGAGGCCACAACAGTGAGAGGCCCACGTAACACAAAAAAAAAAAAAAAAAAAAAAAAGTCCATGACCAGAGTAAGAGCAGGGCAAGGCCCCAGGTGAACTGTACAGTAAATGCTCTAACTCTGGACAAGTTGCTTAACCTCTGTGAGACTCAGTGTCATTGCCTGTAAAATGGGGAGAACAGTACCCACCTGTAGCAAGCTGAGTAACAGTCCCTCCAAAGATGTCCACATCCTAATCCCCAGAACCTGGGAACGTGTTACCTTACACGGCAAAAGGGATTCCATAGATGTGATTAAAATATGGATTTTAAGATGGGGAGATTATCCTGGATTGTCTGCCGGGGCCCCCTGTAATCACAAGGGTCCTTACGATAGGGTGGCAGGGGGGTTAGAGAAGACAATGGGACAACAGAAGCAGAAGTTGGAATGATGCACTTCAGAGATGAAGGAAGGGGCCTCCAAAAGCTGGACAAGGTAATGAAATAAATCCTCTCCTAGCCTCCAAAAGGCATGGGGCCAACACCTTGATGTCGGGACTTCTGACCTCCAGAGCCGTACGCTAATAAATCTGTGCTGTGTTAAACCACAAAGTATGAGGCAGTTTATTACAACAGCGAGAGGAAACTAATACACAACCTCATGGGGTTTTTGTGAGGATTAAGTGTGTTGACAAGTAAACACTTAAGAGCACAGGGTACCTAGTTTAGTGGTCAAAAAGTGTTGGCTGGTATGATTATTTTTGCTGGAGTCCCTCATATGGTTGCCAAAGTAATCTTTCGAATGTACACATCTCATCGCAAAGCCCCTGTGGGACAGCTTTCAGGGCTCCCCATCAGCCCCTTCTCACCTGTCCAGCCTTCCCACACTGTCCCCTCCACCACCGCCTATCCACCCATCCAGAACGACAACTTGTCTATTTGCTGGCTGACGTCCCCACACTACAATGCAAGCTCCATGGGGAGGGGCTCTGGCTTACCGACTTCTGCAGCCTCAGCACCCAGGATAGGTCCTGGCGCACAGCTGTCTAACGCATGAGTGATGCCACCCAGCACCAGGCTGAGCACACTCCTCAGATCTTTCCGGACTAGACTCCTCACCCCCTCAGACACAGCCCTGAGTGCCCACTGGTCTGTCAGCATCATTCCTCTGTTTAAAACCCTCCAACTGCTCCCTACAGCCTTTAGAACAAAGGCCAAGACTGGGGCCTCCTGGCTCCTTCTGCAACTCCATCCTCATTCTCTCAGTGTCTGGAAAGTCACTGCTTCTGGACCCTTACACATGCTGCTGCCTCTGCCTGAAATACCCTCCCTGACCCCCATTCACCTGGCTAACACTTCCTAACCCCTCAGTCTCTGCTTGAAACTCCTTGAAGGCATGAATTACTGTTTAGCTCGTGTCCTGCAGTATCCCCAGGGCCTAGCAGTACAAGGCATCTGCTGAATAAACAGAAAGATGTCATTAGACCATATGCACTTTGGGGCACCTGGCTCACTGATCTTGAATCCTGGCTTAGCTCAGCCCTGGGTTCTGCCTTAGTGCTCCTGGCCTTGACCCCTGCCCATCTCCCTGATCTATACTTCTGGCGGTCCCACGGTGATTCGTCATGACTCGATCCATGGTGGCCCCCTACCTCAACCCCAGCCCCCAGAATGCCCAGCACTTACTTCAGCTATCCCAAATCAGGACCTGGCACTTCTACCAAGGGAAATGAAGGAGAAAAAGCACTGCTGTGGACCACTGTGACAGCAGTTACAGGCTTATCCCATTGCCGAGCTAGTGTAGGGTTCAAACAAGCATATTGATGACATTCCCCTTCACTTGAACTTTGTCAAAATGTGTATGGAACTGTCAACTTTTGGTATTTCTTAAGAAAAGCATTAAAGCAAACAAACTAAAACAGTGTCTGGAGGCAGGCATTCTTATAGTGCCTCCTTTTCAATACACTCAGCTTCAGACTAGCAGAGCTGGGTTCTCCAAACTGTGGGTCTGACCTATGTATTAGTAGGTTTTAGTTGGTGATGAAATAAATTAATATTTTACACCCTGTGCAGTTTTTAAAATAAAACGACAGAAAATACCTGAGTACAATAGACATTTTCACAGAACTTTTGTTTCAGCTGATACAGACACCATACATGCATGTGGCAGTTCTGGGTCTCAATGGAAAAAACATGTCTTACCATGTGCTAGCTGAGGTCAAAAAATCTGAAAACCCCTGAGATGGCTACTCCTTATTTCCTGATCATTCTTCCTTCCTCTGCCAAAAACTTCTCCATGTTAGTTTGCCCTAAAGTTGTTCCTTACCTTATTTATAGCCACTGGAACTCTAGGGGGATGCTGAGAGAGTGATCCAGAAGGGACCAGGTGGCCAGGGCCAGGGCCAGAGGCCTCCCCACAGCTACACAATACAGGGATCCAGCCCGGGAAAGAGGGGAAAGATGTGGGGAGATCTAAAAGGCTCCACATCTTTGGCCAGGTCTTGGGGTCCTGCACCTCCACCCTGAGTGTGCCAAGTTCCAGGGTTGCGGGCTTACCCACACCTGTGCTTCTAAAAGTGGCATGGGCCACACACCTGTGGTAGAAAGGGTGCACGGCCTCAGCCCTTCAGAGGTGGTGGGGCAGGGGAGCTGTCTTGAGAACATCCTGTAACCCCAGTTCTCACACTTCCTGTTGACATTCTCTCTCCTTCCATCTCAGGCCCCTGGGCCGGCCTTGATGAAGAAGGCAGCCTCTGTATGTTACCAGCGGCAGGGAGTGGGGGTGCCGAGGAGGCACCAGCAAGCTGGCAGGGGGAAGAGGGGCGGGACCGGGCACACCAGCTCTGGCAGGCTGGAGTGCAGGAGCAGCGGGGTCAGGGTGCTGGGTTCCAGTCCACGTGCGCGCTCGGCCACCTCCAGCACGCGGCCGCGCTTACCCGAAAGTCGTGGGCAGTGTCCTTCACCGGCTGCACGCGGTGCCCCTGGTGCCGGGGGTCGGTCTGGCACGAGCAGCACAGCAGCTCCTTGTCGTCAAGACAGAAGAGGTTGAACTGGCCGCGGTGCAGGCGGCAGAGGCGCGGAGAGCGGTGGCCGGTCCAGCGCGCGCCCTCGGCCTCCTCGCGCAGCAGCTTCTCCACGAGGTTATTGAGGGTGTGGTTGGTGCGCAGGTCGGCGGGGGCCGCGCGGTCCTTGCACACGGGGCAGGTGGGTGCCACCTGCACCTCCCAGCAGCGGGTCACGCACCCGCGGCAGAAGTTGTGGCCGCAGCGCAGAGTCACGGCGTCACGGAAGGGGTCGTAGCAGACGGCGCAGAGCAGCTCCTCCTTGAAGGAGCGGGAAGGCCCGGGGGACAAGGCGGGCCCCGCTTCCATTGCCCCGGATACCGGATCCCGCGCCCGCAACTTTCGCTCCAGCCCCTCCCATCCGCCGCGCGGCTCCCGCGACCCTGCGGAGGCCGGCGGTCAGCCCCTTCCACTCGGAGCACTGAGCGACAGCGGTGCCGGCCAATCGCGCTGGGCGCGCTCGGGAGGCTCCGCCCCAGTTCCGGTCGGCTCGGGAAACCCCGGAAGAGCGAGGTGGGCCCCGTATGCTCCGCAATCCCGGTCAGTCCTAGGCGAGCAAGTTTAGCCGGGAAAAAACACCCCAGCAGTGTTCTAGGGCTTCCGTGTCACTGCAACCTACTTCCGATTTCAAATGGGAAATGAAGTCTAGGAGCCTCTTCCTTAAGTGGTCCCCGGAAATCTCAGGCCCGTGAGGTGGGAGAAGCCAGAGCTCCTTACTTCGTGGTTCCGAAGTGAAGTCTGATCTTAACGGCGTCGTTAGCTTTTTCACCGCTTAAGAGTTTGCAGTGCCCTTTCAAAGATCTGTGCCCGCTCTTGCATTAGTTGCTTACTTATTTTGGGCAGTCTTGTGCCTGCCCCCTGGGGTAAGGCGGGAACAAATGAGAGAAAGGGGCAGTGGAAGACCTCTGAGAAGATCCGATTCTTGTCCCGTGGTTGAATAGGCGGGCAAGTCACCATCTTTCCAGAATCTATTTCCTCGTGAGTGAAACAGAGATCAAGGACGTCTGCAAAGTTAGCTGTGGGAACTGAAATCCAGGCTAAATTCCTGCCAGGTACAGCAGGCCTGAGTCTCTCCAACCTGTGTCACGTTGATCACTTTACAACGTTCAGATGTGGGATTCCTTTCCCCTGGAACACTTTCATTTCCGGCTTCCGTTGGAAGACAAGTCTCCACAGGTCTCATGTTTCTGTATGCCACCCAGAGACACTGCCTTTTTGGTACTGTCTTTTCAAGGACGTTTCTATGATGAACAGCCTCAGAAGGCAGAGATAATGTCTCCCTCCAGGCAAAGATCTGGCAATCTTACTCTTCATTATAAAAGATTTGGGTTCCCTAAGCTTCCTCCTGTGGCCCACATCATGTAGGCTTTTGGGAATTAAGTCTCAGGAAACTGGCCCAAATGACTATAATCTGACTATTGCCATTGCTGTTAGTAATAAACTGTCCGTTGACTCAAGAGTTTCATCTACCAGCATTCCTGAAACTGTGGCATGCTAACATGTGTTGACTAGAAAAAAAAAAAAAAAGCACAACTTAAAAGTTGAGAATTACATCTTACTTGGCGGACAAAACAGAGGACTTAAGCCCTGAGGGACTCCTTGCTCCAAAGAGGTAGGAGAGGATCCAGGATACATAGTTTTTGCAACAAAGACCAGGTAGTCGGAACTTGAAAAGATTACTGTTAATTAAAGAAAACCAGATATCTCAAGTTAGGGAATTTAGCACTTTTCTATGTATGGGAAGATGCAAGAGTCTGGGCTCACTAATTGATGTGCACCTCGGCTATCTGAGGTCAGTATCCTGTGCTTTCTCATCCTGAGTCTCTTCGGGGTGCATCACTGGGGGGAAGGGGGCAGTGGCTGCAGCAGTTGACTGCTAGGTCGGGGTAGCGTTAATGTGATGGCTTGATGGCCGCAACATCCTTTGTTTACCGATACGGCAGGCAGCATTTTTTCCATTGATACTTGTTAGCTTGCAAGTAGGCTAAAATCTAGACAATTTCCTTCCAAACTTTTACTCAGAATAGGCCTTTCCCCACAATGCCAAGCCGATGGATGCCACTAAGTGTTATTGCTTTCTGGAGTGTTTCTTATACATGATCAGTGGTCCTCCTGAAGTTACCGGGGGAGCTTTCTAAATAAAAGCACAGATTCTTGAGTCCAGATTCTTTGATCTACTTGCCTCTTTGGGAGGAAAGGCCCAGGAATCTGCGTTTTTCACACGCTTTCCAGGTGATTCTCAGGTACAGTAAAGTTTGAGGCCCATTGTGCTAGGTCTACTCACCCAGCAAGTAGGTCTCCAGTTAGGCTTACTGGTTCAAAAATTAACCTTCGAGACAATATCTGAAAAGGCCACAAGATGGGGCTAATAGCCCCACATGCCAGGCACCTCCCTGGAAAATCTTGTCTCTTCTAGTCTCACTTTCTTTCACTGTTTTATCTATGTGGCCCAGTTGCCCTGCGAATCTGTTTTGCTGTATGGGTGTTTCATTCTGTTCTTATGATGTCCTTTGTTTGTTTTGTTGTTGGTTCTTTTCTCAACTCTCTGAGTAGGGCCGCAAATCAAAACAAGGGTAAAGAGCAGAAATTAACAGGTGGATCTTTTTTTTCCTTTAAGGAGAATACAAAGGTTAACATTAAACCAGTAAGGTCCTCCAGTCTTTCTGGAAATCTGGAAAGGACTTGGTCCTATTCCAAGCACCACCATTAGCCAGGGGCAAGACCTGGGGCATAATATTTCACTTTCCTTACTTCCTTTTTCTCAACTGTAAAAGGAAAGATTGGACTAATTGTTCCAAATTCTTACCAGCTCAGACACTCTGAACTTTTTTTATTCTTTGCGTAATTTCAGGAAAGAGGGTGATTAAGATACAGAGACCAGGAAAGAGAAGTCTTGGTGATTGTAACTAATGTGTCACCAGCTCCTGTTTCTTCTTCCAGGAGAAAGGACCTTCTTCAGAGGCCCTGAAGTTCAGGTCCTCTGTATACCGGCTAAACTATTACAAAACTCAATTGGCAGTTCTCACTACTATAACTTGCCCCATCCCATCCCATCCCCAGGCATCTTTGCCAGGCACTGCCACATTTCCAACCCCCCTGCTATCACCATGTACATTTATGTAAGGAATGACAACTCTTTATTAAATGTCGTGTTAGGAAAAAAACTATTCCTAGGTGCAGAAAGAAGAACAGCTTTTTTTTTTCCTTTTTGAAGCAGATGACTAGAAAGTGACTACTGCAAATAAAAAGCAGAGATTGTTAGATTAGATAAAAAAAGCAAGACCCAACTATATGCTACCTAAAAGGAACCCACTTAAATATAAGCCTACAAGTAAGTTAAAAGTAAAAGGATGGAAAAAGATATGCCATGCTAACACGAATCAAAGAAAGTTGGTGTGGCCCTATTCATATCAGAAAAAGCAGATTTAATATCAAAGAATATTATAGGGATAAGGAGGATGACTGCTGTATTTGACAGTCACAGGGCTGGCAGTAGCAAGAACCATTTTCAGAAACGGGCAACCAGAGATGCAGATGTACTTGAACTTGTTCAGCAACGTTACCAAGGACATCTTAGAGGAAATCACTGTAGTCTGATGCTTGATGTTGGACACAGTGATGGCTTAGGCCTTCTCTGAGGCCTCTGCCATAGAGAAAGGAGGGTAGGGGCTCTGAGTTTGACTTGCAGGGGGAACTCCCATAAGAATTAGTGCTTAATGCAAGTGACTAGGGAAACACCTGGGGTAGTAAATCGCCTGCCTCTGGATCAGATTCAGTCTCAGACTTCTTTTATTTGCTCCATATGCTTTTTTTCCTCTGTATCACTTATGATCTTCTAAGCTGCAACTTGTAAATTGCAACTCACAATGATTAAACCATAAGGGCATGGAAGATCTCACATAACAGAAAGTCTGGAGGCAAGAAGGCTGTGTCCAGCCCTGTGACACTGAGACCCCAGATTCTTTCCATCTTTCTGGTCTGCCTATGGCTGCCTTTGGGTTAGAAAATTACCGCAGCTGCTCCAGATATCTTATGCTGATGGAAATCAATGTCCAGAAATGGAATAGGACCATTTCTCCCTAGTATGCTTCATTTTCAGAGCCACGAAACCTTTCCTACAAACCTCCAGAAGATTTCCCCTCACACCTTATCAGCCAGAACTGGGTCACATGCCCACCTCTAAATCCATCACCATCAAGGAGGATGAGACTGCTATGACCGACTTAAACCAATTAGGCTTTACCTGAGTCATGTGCTGGAGGGCTGGTCACTGAGATACCTTTGGGGCTCAGCTATTTGTTAGAAAGATGGGGAAATCGCCATAAGATAGGCAGCTACAGGATCAAAACAGTTGCCAACATATGCAAATTGGGAGATATACCATAAAAAAAAATTTTTTTCCCTCTGCTTTTTTGTTGTTTAAAAAAAATTAATTGTGCTAAAATGAGCATAAAACTGACCATCCTAGGCGTTTTTAAGTGTACAGTTCAGTAGTATTGAGCATATTCCCATTATTGTGCAACAAATATGCAGAACTTTTCATCTTGTAGAACTGAAACTCTGAACCCTTTAAACAAATGCCCTTTTCCCCCTTTCCCCAGGCCCTAGCAACCACCTGTCTACTTTATGTCTCTAAGAATTTGACTAACAAGTGGAATCACTTGTTTGTGACTGTCTTATTTCACTAAGCATAATGTCCTCAAAGTTCATCCATGTTGTAGCATATTTTAGAGTTTCCTTCCTTTTTTTTAAAGCTGAGTAATATTCCGTTGTATGTGTATACCACATTTTTGTTTACCCATTCATCCACTGATGGACATTTGGATTGCTCCCACCCCGTGGCTATTGTGAATGATGCTGCTGTGGACATGAGTGTACAAATATCTCTTCGGGACCCTGCTTTCAATTCTTTCGAGTATTGAATATATGCCCAGAAGTGGAATCTCTGGATTTATTTTTACTTTTTTGAGGAACTGGCATACTGTTTTCTGCAACAGATTCACCATCTTACGTTCCCACCAACAGTGCACAAGGATTCCAATTTCTTCACATCCTGACCAACATTCGTTATTTTCTTTCTTTTCTTTAATAGTAGGCATCCTAATGGATATGAGGTGATATCTCCATGTGGTTTTGATCTGCATTTCCCTAATGATTAGTGATGTTGAATATCGTCTCATGCTTTTTGGCCATCTGGATATCATCTTTAGAGAAATGTCTATTTAAGTCCTTTGCCCCGGTTTTAATCGGGTTATTTTTTGTTGTTGTTGAGTTGTACGAGTTCTTTATATATTCTGGATATTAGCCCCTTACCAGATATATAATTTGCAAATATTTTCTCCCACTCTGTAGGTTGCATTTTCATTTTGTTGCCATTCATTTTCATTTTGCTGCACAAAATTTTTTTCATTTTAATGTAGTCCTCTCTTTTTACTTTTGTTGCCTGTGTTTTGATGTCATATCCAAGAAATTATTGCCAATGTCATGGTTTTAGGTCATATGTGTAGGTCTTCAGTCTATTTTGAATTAATTTTTATATATGGTGCAATGGAAGGATCCAACTTTATCTTTTGCATGTGGATATCCAGTTTTCCCACCACCATTTGTTGAAGAAACTGTTCTTTCCCCATTGAGTGGTCTCAGCACCCTTGTTGAAGATCAAATGACAAGAGTTCATTTCTGGATGCTCTATTGCATTGCTCTATATGTCTGTCTTTATGCCAGTACCACACTGTTTTGATTACTGCAGCTTTGTAATAAGTTTTGAAATCTGGAAGTGTGAGACCTTCAACTCTGTTTTTCTTTTTAAAGATTATTTTGACCGTTGGGATTTGTTGAGATTCCATATGAATTTTAGGATGGGTTTTTTTTCTATTTCTGCATTAAATGGTGTTCGGATTTTCATAGGGATTGCATTAAATCTGTAGATTTAATGGGGTAGTACTGCTGTCTTAACAATACTGTCTTCCAATCCATGAATGCAGGATAGCTTTCCATTTATTTGTGTCCTATTATCTCTTTCAGCAATGTTTTACAGTTTTCGGTGTACAAGTCTTTCACCTCCATTTTATTCTTTTTGATACTATTGTAAATGGAAATATTTTCTTAATTTCCTTTTCAGATAGTCATTGTCTGCCTTTGCTTTTTTTTTTAAGTTTTTTTTTGATGTGGACAATTTTTAAAGTCTTTATTGAAATTGTTACAACATTACTTCTCTTTTATGTTTTGGTTTTTTGGCCCTGAGGCATGTGGGATCTTAGCTCCTTGACCAGGGATCAAACCCGCACCCTCTGCATTGGAAGGCAAAGTCCAAACCACTGGACCGCCATGGAAGTTGCTGTCTGCCTTTGCTTTTTTTTTTTTTTGCGGTACGTGGGCCTCTCACTGTTGTGGCCTCTCCCGTTGTGGAGCACAGGCTCCGGACGTGCAGGCTCAGCGGCCATGGCTCACGGGCCCAGCCGCTCCAGGGCATGTGGGATCCTCCTGGACCGGGGCACGAACCCATGTCCCCTGCATCGGCAGGCAGACTCTCAACCACTGCGCCACCAGGGAAGCCCTGCCCTTGCTTTTAAAGAAAGAAAGATCTGCCTACATTGCTACATTAAGCTCCCTCTCCTGCGTGGCAAGAGACTTGAGCTGAATAGCAGCTGCTCCCTGTAGGAGGGACATTTGTTCCTGTTTGCCACAGTCCCTATCCAGCCAGCTTCCCTCACACTCTCTACCCTGCCTCTGTCAGCATTTGGGGTTTTGACCCCTTGTTTGGAGGTCCCCAGTGAAGCCTACACACTGCTGCTACTCATTGTGAAGGATTGAGGGTGGTAAAGTACTCTGGTACAGACTGGCAACTTGACCACTTGACAAAATGAAATCTAAACTGCTGTTCCATGTTCCTGAAATGTAAGCCCCCAATTATTTGATGGCAAACATTTTTAACAGAAAAATTTCTGAAATACATCGTGTGCTTTTTTCTCTCTAAAATAGAGGATGCAGAACAGAATTTAAGCTTTTCTTCACGACTTACCAAAATAGACAATAATTACTGGGCTGGGCTGGGTAATAACGGAGTGCCCTCAGGAGTTAATAAAGTGTGTGGGGTTCTTTGTCTCTGTCCCTTAAATGGCCACAGATGCCTGTGATCTGTGGGTTCTTGCATTGGCTAGGCATTTGTTCTTTCTTGCTTAGAGGTTCTTCTTGCTACTAACAATGAATCTGCCTGCAGCAACCTGCTCTCCCTTCCTAGTTGATGCTTCTAGCATAGTGTGGGCTGGGCCCTGATAGCCACGTGTGTTAGAATCGCTGGCATCAACAATGGCAAGAGTCATGCAGTCACTCTGTTGCTTCAGAGGTTTTCCATAGGCAGTGGGGGACCTGGTGAGCTCACTCACAGGTGGGGGTAAAGGACTGAGAACCAAGAAGGTCAAAGTCACAGGAGTCATGGAGGTGACCCGGAGTGAGCAGGGCGGGCTGGGCTCCATCCGCTTCCATGCAGTCACTTTCCAAGAACGTCCCACAGCCCACTGTCCTGCGGCCACTTTGGGGAGCTACAGAAGGGCTGGCAGCAGTGCCCTGGGCTGTGGAAACTGCTGAAAATGAAAACACTCTTCGGCCTGATCCGTCTGCCCTCCCTCTTGGGTTCCCAAATTAATTTCTCACTACATTTAATATGGTTTCATTTTTCCCAAGGAGACACTTTGGATTATGTCCAGGAATTCCTTTTCTTTTCTCTGTGGAATGATTTTATTTATTTTAACCTTTTCACTATGAATATTTTCAAACACAGTATTAGAGAGAACAGTGTAATTAACCCCCACATACCCATCTTTCATCTTACATCAGTTCTCAATTTTGTTGTTTTTGTTCCTCCTCTCCCCTACACTGTTGGGGGGGTGGCGTGTGTGGAATATTTTAAAGCAACCATGACTTTTATTTCAGGAATGCATCTTTTAAAGTTACAACAGGTTGTAATATTGTTGTATGATATTATTGTCCACTGTGAACCACAGCACTAGCAAGAAAACTTACATGTAATTATCTCTAGTCTTCCCGAAACCCTGTCAATTATTCCCATTTTTATAGATGGGGATGTTGAGGTTCTGCCTTAATCTGTATATAAAAGAAAATGGGCTAAATGATGGTATATTAGTTAGAACTCAGTTTAGGCTTTGGTTTTCAACAGAAAAGCCTCAAGTTCAGTAACGTGAACAATTGAAGTGTTTCTTTCTCTCTTGTATAAAAGTTCTCCCAGGTCCAGACCATGTCTGGGGCTAGCATGGTGGCTTGATGGTGCTCGTTAGGGACCCAGGCTTCATCTCTGCTCTGCTCTTCAATGTTGCTCTGCTATTCTCAACGCCACAGACCAAGATGACTGTTCCAGGTCCCATCATCAGGTGGTAGTGGAAAAGGGACTAGCGGAGGGCATACCCATTCCCTTGAAGGACTTGGTCCTGAAGCTGCACACATAACGTCTACTCGCCAGCCACTGCCCAGAATTTAATCACACAGTCACACCTGCAAGGGAGACTGGGAAGGGTAGTCTTTATTTTGGGCAGCCTCTGGCCAACTAAAATTCAGGGATTCTCTATAAGTGAAGAAAGGGGACAACCAGTAATGCTTTCATGGATAGAATAAAGGGTTCTTTAGAAGTCAAGGGTGTGGCTTTGAGTCCTCCATTCTGGCCTCAGCTGTGGTCCATTTAGTATGCCTAGTGGTGCCTGGTTAAATTAGAGATAGATGTCCTTTGGTCGTGAGCAACTTCAATTATCTAGTCCTTGTGCCCATGAGCTTTTTCTTTGTTAATTTTTTTTTGTTCTGAACACTTATAACCATACTGTCCTTTTAAAATGAATTTTATTGAAATAGTAAATTTATATTATGTGATTTAATTCCATTGTCCATAATGGAGAGACTCTAATTACATACCATCACGGCCCTGCTATTAATGAGTCTGGATTCAGCTTCGCTCTTTACCACCTGGGTGGTGGACAAATTCTTTGTTTACCTCCTCCAAGCCTCCTTTTCCTTTCTATAAAATAGGAATATTATTATCAGCCTCAACTGTTGTGAAGATTAGATGATGGATGAAAGTTCTGATCACAGTGAACACTTGACAAACTACCTATATAACAGATACATATGTACTATCTCCCCACTAATCCTATCTTATTTAATTCCTATCACTTCTAAAAATAATAACTATAGCATTTTATAGCATCTTCATACTTATTAGTTTGGGCATCACAAAACCTTGTGAAATAGGCAGAGCGGGTAGTCCTTAGTCTTCTATTCTAGATTAGGAGATATGAGCTCAGAGAGAGGGATTCACCTGCCCAAGGTCACGTATTCCCTCTAGACTGGATCCTTCCCATGTGCATTTAAACCTGCATCTTAAACAAATGATTAAACAGCCCTCTTTCAACCCACAGCCCCCTCAATCACCCGCATCTCTCAAGTCCTCCTTCAGCCAAGACATACTGCCTCCGTGATTTCACTTCCAATTCACTCATCAGCCCGCCCCATCCAACTTTTGCCTCTTCATTAAGTTTGCTCCTGGCAAGAGCCTGACCTTAAGATCTCTGCTCCCTCTTACTCCACCCCAGACCATCTCATCCATTCCTGTGGTTTCAGATGCCAACCAGAAGCTCATCACCAGCTCAGACAACTTTACCGAGCTCCAGTCCCAGCTCCTTTTGGGATGGGAGTGGGGGTCAGGTTAGGAGAACCCTTTTCACAAGTCTGGGCATAAGACAAACAGACCATGAACCATGGTAGGGGCAATAGGACTTGAAATAAAATGATGAATAGGAAAAATGATTGGAAGAATTCCCAGAACCTAGAGATAGAATGGCTGTGGGGTAATAAAGGAGAGTCAAAGGTGATTCGGGATTTAACACTTGGTTCCTGGGATAATGTTACTGACACTCATGGGGAAAACTGGAAAGGACTGTGTTGGGAGAGCCATGTGATGCAGTGTTGAAGACTTGAAACTGGGGTGAGGGTGGAACATTTAAATGGAAAATTCAAAGTGTTTTTTTCTTATAGTTTCCTTCTCCTGCTGAACCAGCCCCACATTTCTCCCCCCACCTCCAACCAGGGCTTCCCACAATTGCACTGTCTCGGCTTGAGACAGACAGAAGTAGATAGAAGGGAAATTTTTTCTTCTTCACTGGCATAGGTTACTATCCCAACCCACAAAGAGCCATGGGTAGAATTTTTAAGAGCCTTTATGTAGAGTTCTAGGCTCCTGAAAGTGTTTCTGATAGGTTTTCCTTAGAGGCAAGTAAGTTTGACCCTGTCACCTTAGCCTTTCACGTGCACCACTGGACAGAGCATAAGAAGACCTGAAGACGGAGTCATCCACTGCAGGGAGTTTCTCAAGCTTCTTTCATAAATAAAACCTATGATGCTATGATTCTAGGAGCTAGATATTTGGAGCTTCAAAAAGATTGCTGAAGACTTCAACAACCTCAAAATTTTGAATATCTGAAAACTTTTCTTTCCCTGAATTAGGACCCAGTGAGAGTGTAGTTCATGGATTTGGCCACATGAAGGCAGCATACACAAACTCACCTTTCCTTAAACCAGTCTGGAGTTGCCTTGCTCTTGAGTTCCCACTGTCATCACGGGGCACCAGACTCTCCACAATTCACGCAGGTCCCCAACCTTCACACTGTTGGACCTTCATCACCTCATACCCATGCACAGGAAGACGGATGGGCCACCTGTTTGCTGACACCCTCTGACAATCTTCCTCACAGAGTGGTCGGTTGGTGCCTCATCTTCCCCCATATGTCCCCTGCTAACTCCAGTTCACCCCATCTGACTTGCCTTGTCGCCCAAGCCCTAGCCAGGGTCTCCCTCGCTACCTACTTGTATGTCTTCTCACTGCTTTGCAGACCCTGGCATTACCTGGTGCTGAGAACACGGCTGATCGGTGGACGGGATGAACAAGTCAGAGCTCCAGCAGTTGTGTTCGTGAGCTCCGTCAGGTGGGTTGTAAGTTACCCTGAGTGAGTGAGTGGGCCCCAGGCACAGAGATTCTGATTTTCAGTAGACCTGGAGTGGCATCCAGGTATCTGCTTTTTTTTTTTGGCCGCGTTGCATGTGGGATTTTACCACTGGACTGCCAGGGAAGTCCCAGGTATCTGCATTTTAAAAGCTACAGGTAGTCCACTGATCATACTTGGATGAACACTGATTTTCTGATTTTGTGGCCTTGGACATGTTCATCTTTTAATCTCGGTTTTCTTTTCAGAAAATGGGAAGAATTAAAGGAAACGTAAACATAGATGAAATGTAAACTGAGTGCTTCCTTAGCGCAGTGGTTGGCATTTAGACATGCTCACCAAATGCTGGCTTTTCTCCTGGGGTGACCCGTCTGCTGAGTTTGGGGTGGGGGGTGAGAGAGTCTGGGGGTGAGTATAGTGTATGCAGGGCTGTCACATGTGGCTGCACAACGCCAGGGGGCACCACCCTCAGAGACGTCTTTGTGAATAGCATCCTCTAGAACTGTGGGACATCCCAACCCTTCACAGGATACAGAATGAAGAAGTTTGGGGTGAGGGCTCTGGAGAGGAGCCCTGAGGGTGTGGGGCAATACTGTGACACACCAGCTTTTTGACCTTATGCTAAGCCCGGTTCACCTCCTCCTACTCAGGAGAAAGTCTGGCATCTTTCTAGTGATAGGGAAAGGGGTTGCTAAGTGCCTTGACTCTCACTGCCCTGCTGGCCTGAGTGAAGAGGTAAACCAGCCTCTTGATTTAGGCAACAAACCAAGTGGCCTGATGTAGAGATGGGGTGAGAAAGGCTGCCCAGTTTCTATGCCTATTCTTGTGCCTCTTGTCCTGGCTGGTACAGCGCAGGGACCCGGTCCGTGGTGTTCAGGCCCCTCGACCAGTTCTGCTAAAGCTCCTGGTGATATTCACCTGATTTCTGGCGCCCCCAGAAGGGCCTGGGCACTTTAGGGCTTGAAGAGACCGGGAGGGACACTGATGCTGAGAGCGCGACAGGCAGGTGAGTCTCCAGCTCTGAAACATACCTGGGGGCTAAGAGGAAACGCCAGCCTCTAAGTGTGGCCTCTCAAAGTTTCCAAGTGGACAGGAAGAAAGAGGGAGGGGTGGTAGGAATGGAGGCTCAACTGCTCACGGGGGGCGGGGGCGGGCACAGAACAGCAGAAGACCCCACCTAGGGTCGGGGCGTGGCAGAGATGGCCCCCCATCTCTGGGCACGTGCAGCTCCGGAAACTGGCGGCGGCGTCTATTTCAGAGTTTATGGTAAGAGGCTGGAGCGGCACACGCTCGGCACCGCAGACAACACACCCCACCCCTTAAGGAAGTGGGGAGGAGAGCAGCAGGGGTGTGGTTAAGTCGGAGAAGGAGAGGGGAAAACACAAACCTGTCAGCGCTGTTTCTCAGCGGAGGCCTCCGGAGCCGCCGCGCACCCCTTAAGAAGAGCCCCTCACCTGCCGCCGCCCCGCCGCACCTGGCCGAGCCGAGAAGCCGCCGCCGGAGTCGGCGCTTCGCTCCGTGTGAGTCCCCTCCCGCGATCGCAATCGGGGCTGAGCGCCCAGCCAGAAGGTGCAGGCTGGACGAGGCGGGAGGGTCGGGGTGACTCCGGGATTGCGGGGACCCGGACGGGACCGGGAGCCGCGGACCCAGAAGTGGGCGCTGCGGCGTGGGGCGCTCCCGGGGCCGGCGAGCCCTCCGCCAAGGGAGAGGGATTCCATTTTTGGAGTTAATTTGAGACAAAAGGGTGTTTTTCCCTCTTAGTTCTCTTATCAGACAGGGGAGGATGGGTGTGTGGGGGGGTGATGGGAGGGCACAGAAAGGCCGCCTGCCTCTAAAGGTCAGGCCAGAGAGCTTTCAGAATCCAACTCTTCAACTCCTGCCTTAGAGCCTCTGCCGCTTCCTCCTGTGCCCCCTGCCGTGCCCTTCAGCTCGCCCACCCTGCTCACATTCCCACGCACACCCCACTGCGCTCCCCGCCCCCCAGAGGGCATCTTCTGAATCAAGCGCCGACTGGAAGCAAGCAGGGCTCTGCAGGGGGGTAGAAGCAGAACTCTGTGCGTGCGTGTGTGCGCGTGCGTGTGTGTGTGTGTGTGTGTGTGTGTGTGTGTGTGAGTGAGTGCCTGTGTGTTGTGGGGACTAAAGTTAACGCTCGCTGCCACCCCGGGTCTTTGTGACATTACTTCAGAATGCCCCTAAAGGGTTAAGTTCTGTGCCGCCTTCTCCTGTCAGGCTGTGCGTGGGCAAAGCCTTGGGTGGGTGAACAGGCAACATATGGGTGCTGTTCTGAGCCCACCGAGCCCCACCACCTGCCCTAAACGTCAGCCATCTGACACTTGCGTCTCCCCACACGCCAAGCTTGGAGCTCAATCCAATTAGGCTTCTCCAAGGGGTCAGGGCAGGGAGGAGAGCCGAATTTTGGACACACAGGGGGCATTCGCCAGGGGCGCTCAGAAACCAGAAGAGGAAGAGCTTTCCCCCGACCCACAGCTGGACGTGAGCCCTCGGGGCAGTTGGTTCGAAAAGATCAGGGAAGGGACACAAGGAGGCTCCTCCCTTGAGGGCAAGGAATGCAGGTGTGGACCTAACCCCAGCCTTTCACAACTCCTCTGGGGGAGGGCGAAGAGGAAGCAGAGACAAAAAAAGTGTGTGAAAATGGAAGGAGGGAGGGAAGTAGTCACATGGAGAGAGCAGCTCTGGCATGACACTCTGCTCTCATTCCTTCATTCAATAAGCATTGGCTGACTTCCTACCTCAGGCCAGGTGCTGGCGCTGGGCATGGGAGACCAGGGTGCGTGGGACCCAGCCCTGCGCCCCGAGCAGTGCCATGGGGAGGGAGGGAACAGGTGCTGACCAGCCCAGTGCTGGGGGCTGGGGGTGGAGCCGGTCAGTGTGTCCAGGAAGGCTTCCTGGCAGAAGTGACTCTAAGTGGAGACCTGAAGGATTGGTAGAATTAGCCTGGGAGGGAAAGAGGGGCATGAAACGGCATAGGGCACAGCAAGTACTGAGACCTGAGGCCAGAAGCAGCGGGATGAACCCAGGAAACTGAAAGTAGCTCGGGGTGTTCAGCACGTGGAGAGTGCAGGGGTGAGTTGAAGCTGGAGAGGTGGGAGAGACAGCTCCAGAAGGGCCTGCTCTGGCTGCCATGGCAACTCCTGTCACTTGGGCCCTAGAGCCAGCAGCCTCCGACTTGACTCAAGGGTGCGGGGCCGCCAGATTTAGCAAATGACAAAGTGAGAGAGTGGCATGGACAAGTATACACTACCAAACGTAAAATAGATAGCTAGTGGGAAGCAGCCGCATAGCACAGGGAGATCAGCTCGGTGCTTTGTGACCACCTAGAGGGGTGGGATAGGAGGGTGGGAGGGAGGGAGACGCAAGAGGGAAGAGATATAGGAACATATGTATATGTATAACTGATTCACTTTGTTATAAAGCAGAAACTAACACACCATTGTAAAGCAATTATACTCCAATAAAGATGTAAAAAAAAAAAAGAAAATACAGGACACTCAGATTTGAATTTCAGATAAGCAATGAATATTTGTCAAGTATAACTATGTCCCGTGCAATCTTTGGGGCATACTTATACCAAGACATTATTCACTGTTTATCTGAAATTCAAATTCAGCTGGACATCTGGTATTTTATCTGGCACCTGTCCTCTAGGGGGAAGCTGAGGATGCTACAGTGCTGGGAAGTGAAGGGTAGGTAGTGCCCAGGCACCAAGGGAACAGTCTCAGGACATATTATCTTTTTTTTTCTTTTTTTATTATTTTTAATTAATTTTTATTGGAGTATAGTTGCTTTACAATGTTGTGTCCGTTTCTGCTGTACAGCAAAGTGAATCAGCTATACATACACTTATATCCCCTCTTTTTTGGATTTCCTTCCCACTTAGGTCACCACAGAGCACTGAGTAGAGTTCCCTGGGCTATACAGTAGGTTCTCATTAGTTATCCATTTTATGCATAGTATCAATAGTGTATATATGCGAATCCCAATCTCCCACTTCATCCCACGCCCGCCGCCCAGGACATATTATCTTGTAACCAATCCTCCTAGATTCCACTTTGGGGCTCCTTCACTGATTGAGCATGTTATTTCTTAAAATCAAAAGAAAGACAGTTCCTTGCCTTTGGAGCCCCGTGAACCTGGATTCAAATGCCAGCTTTGCCACTTGCCTGCTGTGAGGCCTTACGTAAACCACTTCACTCCTTGGAACCCCAGAATCTCTTTTCAGAAATGAGGATAAGAGTATCTGTTCGTTCAGGTTGTGGGGTGGATCCGTGGTAACGTATGTAAATTGCGCAGGGAGCGCTGAAGAAAAAGTGGTAGATATTAATCTTCCTGGCGCTTTCACAGGGGTAACCAAAGTAGCATCCCTGAAGTGCTTGGGGATGTTTATTTGTTTGTATTTATTGAGCACTCAGAGGTTGCAGGGGAAGTACGTGGTGGAGGTCCTTCTCCTAGTGAGACAGTGGGTTGGCTCCTGAGCAGAAAGGGAGAGCTTGGGGCAGTTTTTCAGCTTTGTCAATGACTTCCTTCCCAGATGCCCTGGAAGACCCTGGGGAAGGAGTGACCATAACTCAAAGTTGAATTAACTGAAAGGAAATGTGAATGAATTAGAAGGGAGAATCCAGGTAACACACTAAGCACAACGGACACAGACAAATGCACCATAAAATTTAGCTGTTGATATTCCCATTTTTATAAGGAGTACCTTATTAGAAAAATAGAGCTCAGGGGTAGAAGAAGTAAAGATGCCTTGTTTTCACTTTAATGGGGGGCATTTATAAGAGCGAATTAGGGGGCCTCCTAGAAGGGAACCTAGAGGGAGTTAATAATTTGTTAAGAGAAAGAGGAAATGGAAAGTGTGTTTCCCTTGTGGAAACCACTGGGTTACAAATGGTCCCTCTTTCCAGTGGCTAAATCTCCCCACCCCCCTGCCCAGTGGTAAGCATTTTGTCCCCAGTTCTTTAGAGCAGCATTTGCCACACAGTGTTCGGAGAAACTCTCTGCCATGAGATAGTTACAGGTGTTGCACTGGTGAAACGCTCCAATGAGCCCACTCTCAGAGATTCGTCCTGCGTATTTGTATGATCAAGGCTATGGTCAGTTCCTCAGAAAAGACACCTGTATCGCTGGACTTACTAGCATCCCCTAAATTTGACTGTAGACCCCTTTTAGTGGGTTTGGGGGACACCTACTACCATCTCAATGGAAATGGCACTCCACTCCTACTGACTGTTGATGTAGGTGCAGTTCTGGAACCAAAAAGATCTTTCTGCGGACATTACTCATCCCATAACTCTAGCCTGGACTTAGTAGTGTCCAATTTACAGAAGATCTTCAGGGACCGAAGCCCCTGTCCCAGCATCGCTCATCCCTCACAGACACAAACCCCCACTTGTGTCAGCCTAAATCTTCCTACCACAGTTCACACCCATTTCCCATTGTTCGGAGGACCCTGGAAGAGTATGTCCCTCAGCATGTAGCCCTCCAGGGTATGGCAGTCATTCCATGTGTTCTTAATATTGTTAAGGAAAGTACAATTGAGGCAGGCGAGGGGAGGAAGCGTCCCTTGGGTGAACCCCGAGTGGTAGGTGTCCTATTCCTACTTTTCTCCCTGCCCAGAAGGCTCATAGGCTCGGGACTCTGTGGCCCTGGCCTCCCAGATGAATGGATCTCTGAGGTGGCCGGAATAAAGATGGACAATTGCTGAGGTCCTTGGGCAGAAAGGGTGGTAATTAACAGAAGTTCTTGCTGGCTCCCTGATCAAGAATTTCTCTTAGACTCTGGGCCAGTTCTAGGGTAAAGGGGGAGGAGCAGGGAGAGTGGTGAGCGTCTCCAAAACATGAGTGTGGTTGGTGGTCCAGTGGTCCAGCGCCCGGACTTGGTCAGTCAGCCTGGGTTCCAGCTCTGGCTCTGGGTCTCATTGTATGACCTTGGCTAAGTCGTGTAGCCCTCTCTTCCTCGTCTCTGAGATGATGACAGGGCTTTTTGTGAAGGTATACCAGGAGTAATATTCCAAATATCAACAGCCACTAAGGCGTGGGCAGGGATCTAACAGAACTGAGCCTGCTGTGCCAGTGGTCACAGGGAACCTAGGAGGTGGACGAGGCAGGCAGGCAGTCAGGGCCCTGGCGGCAGGGGTGGGGGGGCGACATTTACAAGCTTGGATGGACTAGTCCAGTATTTTAATGTCCCAGATGGCCCTATGCACCAGCTTAATAACCTTGGCTGTGCATAACACATTCAGTCCTTTTTCAGGCACACAGTGGGCACGCAATGAATGTAGCTCTCCCTGTCATTCTATTTCATACTTTGAGTTGATCTGAGCTGGTGGGGAAGGGCCATTTTCTTTCCCACCTGGGGAAAAAGGCCGTGTTTTGAGGGGCAGAAGTGGGCTTCTCCTGTGCATCGTGTACAAGACAGAATTTGCTTCTTGCCCCCAACCTGCCTCCCCACACCCCACCCGCAGTGCACTGTGTCTGTGACAGCCGGGCCTGATGAGCTCTGTAGCCAGCAAAGAGCCTTTCTACTGCTGCCCACCAGACACTGGAGTCCGCACGGCCACTGAAGGCGCTCGGAGGGCTGACAGGCAGGGGAAATGGTGGCTTCAGCTTCCGGGGTTCTAGGCACCCAGCACGAAGCTCTGAGCCATGCGAGGGGGCGGCAGTGGGGCAGGGCGCAGCTCTTTTGAGTCACTCTGCCATTTCCCAAGGTATAATTATTACTCACGATGACGGTTTGATTAAGAGAGCAGGCTGGAGACTGTGTATTCCGATGCACTTTTTACCTAGACACGAGGTGTGGGTTGATAGGAGTGCAGGATTTTGTCTCCAGGTGACCCTGTAGGTGGGCTGCAGATGGGCCGTAGACCCCACCCAGCTCTTACCTTGCCCAGCACTAAAGGCAGTGGTCAACGTGATTAGAGCTAAGCAACCACCACCAAGGCCATGGAAGGGGAGCCTTCCCCTTTTCTATCCTGGTGACAGTTCACTAACATTTTCCTCCTCTCCCGTCACCTTCTTCCCTTTTTACGTCCTGAAATCCACCCACGCAGAACCTGGCACCATCGCTCACTGGACAGGAGCTCAAAGGAATGTTCTCGCCCGGAGTTTAGTGCTTGCTGCTTGGTTTAGTTCTTGACTCGTGGACTAGTGTCCCCTTCAATAGGCCAATTCTCCCAACAACTTTGAGGGCCCCAGGACCGCAGTCCCCCTGTTTCATGCCCTTTCCTTCTCTAAGGGTCTTCCAGCTGCCTCTCAGACTCCCCAGTTGTTGCAGTCCCACTGGGACACATGTGGGCCCATTGGGAATTCTGCCCTGAGTTCGGATTTTGCTCTTCTGGGGGAGGGGTACCATTTCCCACTGGTGAGGGAACCATCCTTCCTCTGGTCCCTGCTACTGGGAGCATCACGTGTTTTCCTGGTTTCTAAATAAGTGTCAACTGTCTCGTCCTCCCCCGCACCTAGCCTCGAGCACTCTCTTTGTTCTTCCGGAGCTTTGGGGGTGAGAACCCAGCTCCTCTCCCTGGCTCAGGTGTACGCTCTCCCCACCCCCAGTTCCAGCTCCAGGCAGGTTACCAGAGATCTGATACTCCAGCACCTTCGAAGATGCTCTTACCGGCATCGGTTTACCTTTGGTCTGCTATATACACGGATGCTGGGCACGGAAACATGGCCATGTCCATTTAGGCAGCTGTGAGTGGCTGTCCCGAGCTGAAGTTCTCAAGCCCCCAGCTCAGTGCTGGCAGATTGGCAGGCTGGGTGAGTGGACAGACGGTCAGGGGTCAGGAGACACGGCTTTGGTCTAGATTCTTCCAGTTGCTAACTGTGTGACTTTGGGTAAGTCGCTTCACTTTTCTCATTTGAAAATGAAGAAATAGTACCGCATCCCTGATAGGGTCGTTGAGAGAAACACTTGGCTTATGTGAAAATGCCTCATAAAGCACTGCCGGGCAGGATCCCTGGAAGGATGAAGAGTTTGGGTCAGAATGACATGGGTTGAGTCTTGATCTGTCACTTTCTCCTTGGTTGACATTGCCTAGTTATGTAACCCCTCGGAGCCTGAGTTTTCTCACCTGTGACTCATTCTTGGCATTTGTTCAATATTTCTCCCTTCCTTCAGCCCCCTCGTCACTCAGAGTATATAATCTTTCCCCGCGTTTGAGGGACTGTATCTGTCCTCAACGAGTTTACAGTCTGCTTGGGGATGTAATACATAAAGATAAATAACGGTAAGACAAGATGGGGACTTTTGGTGCCATAAAAAAGGCACCAATAAAGTGCTATATGAGGTCAGAAAACAGAGAGAGTTCTTCTTTCTGGGTTGTCTTGGAATGCTTCTTGGAGGAAGGGGCATTTGGAAAAGCTCCCAAAGGATATCTAGCGTATGGCCACGGAAACTTGGAACAGTGGTTGTGGTCAAAGAGTAAATAGAAGGGAGGTGGCGAGGCATGATTTGAATGACTCATTTTGGCTGGAGCCAAGAGTACCAAAGGGCGATTAAGTTAAGGGTAGAAACTTACATAAGGCTCAAACATGGTGGCTGAAGGGATTGGACATCATTCTGAAGGCTGTAGGGAACCACTGGACTTTATTCTAAAGGCTGCAGAGAGCTCTTGAGATATGAACTTGGGTGAAGGGGGCATGATCAGATTTGGGCAGCAGTGTATAAAGTGGATCAGAGAGTAAAGAGCTTGACCTCAAAGGAGGGGCATGTGGGAGTCTCAAGAGTCTGGATAACTTCTGTAATCTGGGATGATTTGTGGGTCCTGGAGAATATCTGCTGGTCAATCAGAGGCTTCTATGTTCTCTGAGTTGAAATTGGTCCTTACATGGATTTAAAAGATGTAGGGTTTATGGGAGCATCAAATTGTTTAGGTTATGTAAGTAATTTGTCATTCCCCTTAATCTTCTCCTTCCTCTGTGTTCTCAGTTCATAGGTAAGCCCTTTCCCATGGACCTCATCTTTGGTAGCAATGCACTAAGTGTCAGCCTGTCTAGAGGTCTCATGGCAGCCTCTGTATAGCAGCCTCCTGGAGAGTCATGCACTTCAGTCTGCCGCCCCCTTATCCACCGTCATCAGTTCAGACAACTCCTGGTCTCCCCCTCCTGTCTGACCCTCCTCCCCTGCTTCAGCTCTCCACTTCCAAGAATCTGTAAGAGTAACTCTAAGAGTTTCCACTTGAGTAACTCATCTTCAATGTTACAAGTTGAAAACTAAACTCATCGTTTTCCTACACCAAACTGTCTCCTTCTGGCATCCCTCCTGTTCATGAAGTTGTAGTTCTTCCAGACACTCAGGTCAAAAACCTTGGAATTATCTTCCCTTTCTCCTCTGCTTTTATCTTACCCATCACTAATCCTGCAAATTCTTTCTTCATGCCTCTCATTCCTTCCCTCCCTTTTCCATGCCCCTACCCTAGTCTGACCCATATTACCCAATATCACCTGATGTTACCTAAGAGCCTCTCCTTATTTCTAGTTCCCTCAGAAGCTCCTGTGCCTCTAGGCAAATCCAGATCCCTTGCATTTACTGTTTAACGCCCTCTGCAATCTGACCTTCATTTACCTTCTCTTCTTACTTCCCCATACTTTCCAAACTAAGCCCTTCACTCCAGCTAGCCTGGTCTGCCCACTGGTCTTCATCAAACCTCTGCCCAAGTCCTCTGTCCTGCCTGGACCACCTAGCCCCTTTTACCTTCTTCAATCAGACTCCTCCCCCAGGCTCAGATCAAGCCCCTCCCATTCTTTTGTTCTTCTTCCAAACTCCCTCAGATTCCAAGGATTGGGGATTCCTTGTGCCTCCTTCTTTACATGCTCCTGCCTGGCTCCCCAGGGCCAGATGTGATCTTCCTCATTCCCTGTGCCGGGCTTCACAACAGCCAGTTGCCACAGAGCAGGACCGCATTCTCCCCCAGGTTCGGGATGCTATCCTGGCCTCTTGGGGCGTGTGGAGGTTTCCCAGAGCCCAGAGAGAGGGAGTGGGCGATTTAGAGCGGGAGCTTGATACTCCCTTTGCTGAGCTACTCCTGTGTCTAACCCATTGGATCCTTGCCTTCTTCTCCCCCCTCATCCTCCTGCTTCTGGAGCCCCTTCTGGCCAGGCTGAATGATAGGAGAAAAACAGGGAGTAGGAAAAAAGGCAGGGAGCCTTGGTAGAGGGTGAAGTCGCTTTTGGGATACAGGAGAGAGATTTGCAAGGCAGAGGTTGGCAGTTTTTAGTGACCTGGACTTCCACCCACCTGTGCACAGGCCTGGGGCTTGCCGTGGTGGCTGCACTCTGAGCTGTCCAGAGGGTGGCCCTCCGTTGTCCCCAGAGTGGCCTCTGAACCTTCTCCCTCTTTCTTTACCTGATTCTCTGTCTAGTAAAACCCTTCCTGTACCTGTTTGCTAAATGCTTAGCTGCCAACCTGTGTTCACTCCCAGGGAGAGGTGTGGCGACAGAGAGAGCGCTACCCAGGGAGCAGACCCAGGAAGTCACTGCTCTGTCACCTTCCTGCCATGCAACCTTGGGTGAGTCACCTGGGTGGGCCAGTTCAAGCCTCAGGGTTTTCATTTGTACTTAGCATAACGGGGTTTGGGACTTCTTAACTAGAGGAGAACTTTCTTCAACATGGATCTTAGGTTAAAGCCCAGTGTGTAAACCAGGTTAAAGTAGATCTTGCCAGGGTTGAAGCAGGGAGGGCAGGTGCCTGCCAGGCCCTCTGCCCTTTCCACAGTGACCCCTGGACCCTCCTGCCTCGCGGGGGGACGAGATCATCTGGGATCCTCTCCAGGCCTCCAATTCTTGAAGCCCTCATTGTTTATGTGTCTAAACACACATACACTGGAGAATGGGTCTAGATGCAAGTGGATTCAGTAAAGAATGATATCAAAATAAGGAATACAACCTGGGGCATGGCGTGTGTATGTGCCAGGGGTGAGAGGGGATTGCATACATGAGTGCCCTGGGAGAAGATGCATAATTTTCACCTCTGAGCAAATGCACATGTTTACGGGAAGAAAGTCCAAAGCTTTCATCTGAGCTCCAAGGAACTTACGGCCTCACCAAATGTTAAGAACGACCCACAGGTTTCGTAATCAATTTTACAAACCTTTCATAGAAATGACCTCAAACTTAAGCTCCGTTTTAACTCGGTTGAACTAGGCTGTAAGCTCTGTTGAGGTCAGAACCGTGTCTGTACTTAGAGTCAGAGGGACAGATGGTGCCTGACAGTTGACATCTGATATATACACGTGTGCCTCCTGATAAGGAGGATTGTGTAAAAAACAGCTAATGTAAATCTGTAAACATTTCAAAATATTTAATATGATTTTAGCGACGCATGTTTTAAATCACATACTATATAAAATAATACATTACATTTAAAATATGGCTTTTCCCCAACTCTCCCTGTTTATGAAACAGCCAGCGCCTGACTCACATCTTGACATCAGTGCCCTTCTCATCGCTAGAACCCCTTTTTGAATCATCTGTGTTCTGGCTTATATCATTGTCCCTACAGTCTAAAGAGAGTTTGCTATTTCTTATTAACCCAGCAAGTGTTTATTTATATTTTTTAATAACAGCTTTTTGGAGATAGAATTCACATACCATAAAATTCATCCTTTAAAATTGTACGGTCCTGTGAATTTTGGTATCTTCACAGAGTTGTGCAACCATCACCACTATCTAATTGCAGGATTTTTTTTTTAATCACTCCGTAAGAAACCTCGGCGCATCAGCCGTCACTCCTCATTCTCCCCTCCCCCCAGTCCCTGGCAACCACTAATCTACTTTCTGTTTTTTGGATTTGTTTATTCTAGACATTTCATATAAATGGAATCACGCAACATTGTGGGTCTTTTTGTGACTGGCTTTTTAATGCAATGTTGTTAAAGTTTACCCATGTCGTAGCATGTACTGGTCCTTCATTCCTTTATATTGCCAATTAATATTCCATTGTATGTATATTCCACATTTTGTTTAACCATTCATTAGTTGACGAACACTTGAGTTGTTTCTACTTTTTGACCATTATGAGTAATGCTGCTAGGAATATTCATGTACAAGTTTTTGCACAGGCATATGTTTTCATTTCTCTTAGTTACATACCTAGCAGTAGAATTGCTGGCTCATGTGATAACTATGTTTACCATTTTGAGTAATGGCCAAACTCCTTTCCATAGCAGCTGCACCACTTTACACTCCCGTCAGCAATGTGTGATCGTTCCCATTCTCGTTAACACTTGTTATTGTCTGTAATTTTGATTTTAGCCATCCTAGTGGCCATGAAGTGGTACCTTGTCGTGGTTTTCACTTGTATTTCCCTAATGACTGATGATATTGAGCATCTTTTCATGTACTTATTGGCCATTCATATGTCACTTTGGAAAAATGTTTAATCAAATCCTTTAGAAGGTATTTCCTTTTGATGTCTACAGTATAACTACTTAATGCATTGCTTTTTGAAAAATGATCTTTTACAAAATTCAGCACTTATAATTGTGAGGCTATGCCCCCAAGCAAAGTTACTGAATCTATATTATAGTACCGTGCTTCCTTTCTTAAAAAAACAATTCTATCAGGTGACGTTTGTAAGCAGCCCAAACTAGCATTTATTGTAGTGATGTCGGGCTAATATTTTTTCCCAGGCCGTATATTTTTGTTCAAAATAGGGTAATCATGAGAGCAGCCCATAAAATGAAAGATTCTAAAAGGGCTAGCATATGAACTTCCTGTTTTTGTGACAGATAATTTGGGGAGGGGAAGAGCATACATGATATTGAAAATAGATGGATGGACGAATAACTTTAGGAATAAATGAATGAATGAATGAACAAAGGAAGGAGTGCAAGCTGGTGAGACAGTCAATCAAGCAACCACACCAATCTGTCCCTTTTTATTTCGTCTTTATTCCCATGGAGAAAACCAGCTAATAAAGACTAATAAAGACTCTTTATTAGTCTTCTCTAAAATGGAGAACCAGAGTCTGCCCAGTTTCTGGAAGTGGTTGAGAAACGCAAAGACCACATAACGTGACTGAGTGGTTGAGGGTTATAAATTGCTGGAGCAGGACCTTTAGGGATATGATGTGGTGCAAGGCTTTTCTCGGGTTTGCCCCATTCAGGCCTCGAGTCCACTGCTGCCCTTCCCACTAGCGTGAGGACTGGGGGTATCCGGCGCTGGAGGCCTTTCTCCCTCCCTTCTCGGGAGTGGGACAGTCTGACCATCTCAGAAATCACACTCCCTAGGGATTCACCAGCAGATTCCTCCGAGAGGGACGGCCCTGTCCATACTTCCCCTCCAGTCTTCTCTTAAGAAGACACATGTGAGCTGGAGAACTCTTACCCCTGAGTTTGGGGTAAGAGTGAGGAAAGGAAAGATGAAGATTGGCGGGCAAGGGGACCAGAGTGGAAGCTGTGGCCAGACGTGTGAAGAAGTGACAGGCATGGACAACAGCTCGAGAGGTGGCTTTTCGAGGCCCAGACCCTGGAGGGGGCATAAGTGACAGATGAGACTGCTCTTTAGAAAGACCTTCACCGCAGTCACAGAGGGGGGAGCCACACTGTGGCCTGTTTGGGAAGCTGTGAACAGCTCAGGGAGGCTGGACCCAGCACGATCATCCCGGTTCCGCTGGAGCATGTATGTTTGGAGTTGGGGGTCGGGGAGCGAGGGACGGTGAAGGGAAGCCTTGGTGGGGGCAGGACCCCTTCCTTCATGGGTGGTGGTCCGTAAGGGAAGTAGGGGGGCACGTCTGGTATATCAGGCAAAGTCTGAGTCCCTTCCTACCACTCGAGTGCGTTCCTAGGCGGGGTCCCGGCGTTCTCCAGTGACAGTAACAGCTAGTCCTTCCTCCTGTGCCATGATGGCACTGAGTCTAAGCTGTCCCCACCACCACTCATGCGAATGTTTCTCTTGGTATTAAACCTCTTTAGGGAAGAAGAGTCTGTATTCTTCCTCTTTGAAGTGTTGTTTCCTTCTTTAAGGATGTCGAAGCAGGGGCTGTGACGTGTGAATCTGAAGTCCAGCTCTGCATCATTTAGCACCTCCCTTGGGCCAGGTGCTGGGCGAGATGCTGGGGATACTAAAGTGAACAAGAGACCATCCTCAAGATGAAAGAGCCACAGTAAAACCAGATGGGCTGCGAGAGGATGGCCAAACACCGTACAGGCACAAAGCCCAGAGCTACCAACGTTACCAGGGGGAGGCTGACAAGGCTTCACTGACGAGCTGATGCTGGGAAGGGTTTTGAAGAATGGGTAGGAGTGTGCTATGCAGAGAAAGGGCAGGGAGGTGCCCTGCCAGGCACAGAGCACAGCATATTTAAAGATAAGGCATCAAAGAGTATGGCCTGTTTGGGAAGTTGTGAACAGCTCAGGGAGGCTGGATCTGGCCGCACGCTTGTGGGAATAAAGCTGGAAGGATGCAGAGAGGCCCTTCATCATGGTCGCTTGGCACTGGACTTTGTTCTCTACCAACAGGAAGTGACGACAGGATAGATAAGAGAGCATATCTATAGGATGTGTAGCTATAGGAGTATTTAAGCAGGGAAGCGAGTCAGATTTTTGTTTTGGAAAAGAGAACTCTGGCCCCGGGTCAGAGCAGCTTTTGTGCCAAGCACAGAGAGGGGTTTGGCTTGGAGACCCCGTAGACAGGTGTTTCTGGGGTGTGGCCAAGGGCTGCCAGCATTGTCATGCCAAAGGCCCGGAGTTCCTGTCGTCAGCTTGGGTGTCGCAGCTACCCACACTGCTGGCTGGCCAGAGAGGGGTGTGGCGAGGGCTGGCCCCGAGGGACAGCCTACTTCCTGTTTCCTTCCCCTGGACATCCACTTGCAGTGAGGAGGGGGCAGAGAGGACAGAGAGGGGCTTGGCCAGCAACGAGAACTGGCCTGCCTTCAGTGGGGAAGTACGGTGGGGGAGACAGCATTCAAGCTACAGGAACGGGGAATCTAGGGAGAGGACGCCTGCTGCAAAGCAGGGGGCCAGCAAGGCATCCTTTTTTGCCCCACCAGTTGGAATAGGGTATCCCACAGGTATTACGGGGTGTATAAGACATTCAGGACCAGAAGACTCTGGTGGAGGGAAAGGGACTTGGTACAGGACAGAAGCTCACACCCCGCCTTCCCCGAGCCCCCCTCCTCCCAGAGCTCTTGGCTGTACCATCCACTTATGCCAAGCACATGTTATCGTGAGATAAATTTATTTTTCACAAGTACATGCCTTGCTCAATGGACTGGGGTGAGGCGGGGACCTTGTCTCATGCACCTATGTCTCCCGATCCTATTCCAGCAAATGTCAGGATATGAAACTTGTGCTCAGTAGACATTTGTTCGGATGGAGGAGGTTTTGGGGAAAAGAGCTGAGGAAAAAGTGCAAATTTAGAGATGGTCTCCAATGCCTGTGAAAATGAGGGGCACCGGAAGTATTCAAATAAAACAAGATATAAAAATCTCATCAGCTGCTGAAAGAGACGAGTGGGCAGAGGACTTCCTGACCCCAGGATGCATGCACTTTGGAGAACTTTCAGGGCAGAAGCAATCTAGATCCTCCAGCATAGCTGACAGTGGTGCTTCTCCACTGTCAGTGCCATCAGAATCAGCTGGACAGCTTTCGAAAGCACAGATTACTGGACTCCAACTTCCTTTGCATTTCTGACAGGTTTACAGGTGATGGCAATGCAGGCAGTCCAAGGACCACACTTTGTGTAGCACTGATTCCATTACTTGGGGTGTGTATTAGAGACCCTGGGAGCTCCTGTGTCTGTCTGCAGTCAGACCCAGGCAGGCATCTCTTCCTTTTCTGCCTTTGCTCTGTTTTGTCCTTAACGCTCCCAGAACGGTTCTGATGCCCACCCTGGTTGAAATACCCGCCGTGTCTCCATGGACTTTGACATGGAGCCCTTCCCCTCCGCACCCTCAGGCTGGCTTCATCTCACCATCCTCTCTGTCCCCAAAGCTGTCTTCCTGACCCTGATAGCACTTTCCTCCTGCCTTATTTTGTCATTTATTATGTGTGTGCCCTCTGAGTCAGCACAGGCTGCCATAACAAAGTTGACTGGGTGGCTTAAACAGCAGTCATTTATTTTCTCACACGTCTGGAGGCTGGGAATCTGAAGTCAGGCTGCCAGCACGGTCAGTTTCTGGTGAGGGCTCTCTTCCTGGCTTGGAGACGGTCACCTTCTTGCCGTGTCCTCTCACGCCTTTTCTTTGGTGGGTGGGGAGAGAGGGGGAGAGAGAGAGAGAGAGAGAGAGAGAGAGAGAGAGAGAGAAAGGGGGGGGGGGGGAGAGGGAGAGAGGGAGCACGCTCTGGTTTCTCTTCCTCTTCTTATAAGGACATTAACTCTATCCAATCAGGGCCCACACTTATGACCTCATTTAACCTTAATTACTTCCTTAAAAGCCTTATTTCCACGTATAGTCCCATTAGTGATTAGGGCTTCCACATATGGATGGGGGAGGCACAAAAACATTGAGACCATAACATCATCTTTCCCAATTAGCCTATAAACCTTGGAGGTCACAGGCATGGTGCCTGTGTCCCCTTCAATGGGTCTGTGGAGGACCAGTTCAGTCCATGTCTGCTGAATCACAATGAGTGTCTGAAAGAAACCAAAACAAACCAAGACCTGTTTACTTTGGCCCTCGCTGGCCCCCGGTTCTTGAAATGTATCCACAAAGGCTGAGGCGATGGAGAAGAGAAGGCGTTTGCCGAACCCCGTCCGTGAGATGATGGGGCCGAGTGCCAGCATTGTCGATGGGCTTATCAGCCTCAAAAATAATTTGATTACTAATCTGTATCACTCAGGGAACTACCATCCCCAGAGCTGTATTAAGAATGTTTTCCTCGGGCAAAAAAATGTGCCGTCTTTGGCATCCAGGTCAGCCTCAGGAATTTCATTTTATGATTGATCCTTCTCTCTCTCTCTCTCTCTTTTTTTTTCCGGCTCTTTCCTATACTTCCTCCAGATCTCTCACTTGACATATAGCCAACCCTCACTCTGTCCTCTCAACACTCAGAAAACTTGCAAACATAATTGCTTTCCCCCAACACTGTCTTGCAGTTCTTGCTAAGAGAACTCATTCCTCTCAAATGAGGCCACTGAGGTTTCCCAGGCCGATGGTCTCCCTGACCTGAGGACCCCACGAGACTCAGAAGCCTCAGGTGACCCAGATACATCTCTGATGACCACTGCCCTTCGCTGTTTATTTACAATTGTCTGATGACAAGGCGAGCAGGAGGAGACCGCAGTCTGCAGGACGCGCTCTCGGTAACCGCTTCCCAAGCTCAGTTTTCATCAACCTCGTCCCCTGCCTTCTGGCCTCCTCTCCTCTTTTTTTTTTTTTTTTTTTTTTGTTCCTCTGAGTGCCGTGACTAAGGGAAAATGTCCTAAGGTTGGAGAATGGGCTCCTGGACTCTGTTCTCGACCCAGTCTTTCCCTTCTCCGGAAGATGGCAAGCGCATCAGCTGCCTTGTTTGTGTGCCATCCCGCCCCCCGCCCCCCGCTTCCACATCCTCCCCTCCCCGGTACAAGCTTGGGCCTGACATTATTGCTTCTTAAATATGGAGCAATCGAGTCTCCCGGAGGAGGCAGCAGTACAGCCAGCTCGCACACAAACAATGACAGTCCATCAGCCGGCAGCAAGGTCAGCGGGGAGAAGCAGTGCTTAGGATCCTGCGCCCAAGCTGTGGCTCCTTATTCCCCAGCCACGTGACCTCAAGCACTTTCTCAATCCAGTAATCCTCAGCTTTCCTACCAGCCAAACAGTGATAATGGTAGTGCTTTCCTTAAAGAGATACTGCAGAGACTAAAGAGAGATAACATGTCTCTGTATGTAAAGCATTTAACATGGGTGCAGTGCACAAAATAAGTACTCGATTCATTCAGCAGTTACTCTTATCAATGGCATCTATTATTAGAAGACAGAAGTATGTGTAACTGAAGTGTCGCCCGGGGCCCCTGCCCCTCATCTGTGTGGTCACGCTTGGCAGAAATCCCAGCTCCGTGGCTTATGGCAGCTGCATGCTCTGCCCTGTGATCTCTGCCAGTTCTAGACTTACTTCCTTGTGCTTCTGGTCACATCTGTGCTGTCAGATCTCGTTCTGTCACATCACCCCAAGGCACAGAACTCAGCCTCTTCCCCAGTTCCCTACACACAGATCCTACAGCATTCTGTTCATTCTCTGGTCTACCCCCACCCCCACCCCTTGCTTTCCTTTTCTCCCTCCTTTCCCAGGGCAATGAACAAATTGTACCTGCCCAATTTCCTTGAGCCTCATCTCCTAGCTGCTTTGATTTAGTGGAGTGTTATGTTCGTCCATTTGGGCCGCTATAACAAAATACCGTAGATTGAATGGCTTATCAACAGCAGAAATTTATTTCTCACAGTTCTGTTGGCTGGAACTCCAAGGTCAATGCACCAGCAGATTCTGTGTCTCATGAGGACCTGCTTTCTGGTTCATAAACAAACTTCTCACTGTGTCCTCACATGGTGGAAGGGGCAAGGGATCTCTCTGGGTTTTTTTTAATGAGGGCACTAACCCCATTCATGAAGGCCCCACCTTCATAAGCTAATCACCTCCCACCTCCTCCTAATACCATCATCTTGGGTGTTAGGATTTCAACATATGAATTTGGGAGGACACAAACATTCAGACCATAGCAGGCATCTTTCTAAATAACTATAGTTTTATTCCTGGAGGAATTCTGTTACCCTCTCCTAAGGGAGTGGAGATCTCATCATTCTTTACACGTGTTTAAACAAAGATGCTGCTACATCCTGAGGGCAGAACCGCCCAAGTTAGCATCTGGGGAGCCTGAATGGTGAACAAGGCCAAGGTGGGGCAGCTGCCCACAACTGGGAGCAAAGCAGCTGGAGAACAGAGGTTGTGGGAACAGTTTGCCCCTGTGAAGGCAAACTGAGCCAGGTTGGGGTTTTTACTACTCGTGAATGGAAGCAGCTGCTTTCCTCAGACTGCAGACCCAACGTTCTGGTGATGGGACTTGTTAACCACTACAGTGACTTCCTGATCAAACAAGTTGTCGAGAGATAAACTCTATTATATATGGTTGAGTCAGACATGAAAGAAAACCAAAACCTAAGACAGGGTTGATGCATCCATGGGTAGGTGAGTCAAATGAAAGTGTACAAACAGCTATCATGGAGGGTCCAGGAGCTCATGACCCTGGAGACCTCAGCGAGTGTTCTGGGCTGTGTGGTGTGGAAGTTTGAGAAGCAGAAGAAGCTCAGACCACTGGCTCCCGAGGGTCTGAGCCTGTCCCCCTCACCCTGCCAGGGTGGGTCCAAACTCCTATTCCCCCAAAGTGCTATTCGCTTCTCACACCTTTGCCAGAAGCACTGTTTCATCTACCCAGAAGCCCCTCACCCTCTCTTACCTCATCACCCTTCTTCTTCTTCTTCTTTTTTAATGGCATATTTATTTTATTTATTTATTTTTCAGGTTTTAAAAAAGTATTTATTTATTTAACTTATTTATTTTATTGTTTGCGTTGTGTCTTAGTTGCAGCACCCGGGATCTTTTTGTTGTGGCACGGGCTCTTCATCGTGGCGCTTGGGCTTCTCTCTAGTTGTGGTATGTGGGCTCCAGGGCACGTGGGCTCTGTAGTTTGCAGCATGCGGGCTCTCTAGTTGAGGCTCCCGCGGGCTCAGTTGCCCTGCGGCATGTGGATCTTAGTTCCCTGACCAGGGATCGAACCCGTGTTCCCTGCATTGCAAGGCAGATTCTTTACCACTGGACCACCAGGGAAGTCCCACCTCATCACTCTTCTTATTTGCCCTTTAAAATCCTCCTCAGCTTTCTACACCACCAACCCCGAGAGGCCTTCCTGATTTCCTCTTGCCTGTAGTCAGAGTGAGCAGCCCTGTTCTTGCTGGCCTCCCAGCTCATGGCCTTGGGTGACAATGGTCAACCCCTTCCTTCCGACTCTCAGCGAACCCTGTAAAACAGTCTCACCTGTTTTCAAATCCACTCTCTGCCCTGTCTAGTGGCTTCAAGTGTCTGGAACACAGTAAGTTCTCCACATACCTTTTAGAAATCCATTCAGTGCGATTCTGAAATTCAGGAGGACCTGCTCCAGCTGCAAGTCTGGTCACTCAAGACCATGGTTTGTATCACAGGTAGTTTGCCCTCTTGGAGTTTCCATTTCCCATTCATGGATGGGGAAGAAAGAGCTCAAGAAGGAGATTCTGTGGATTGTTATTTTTACTCTACTCTTATAGCACTGCTTGCTTTGCAATCACCATGCTGCTATGAGTAATGGGGAAAGTGGCAGAAAAGTGGAGCATCCTGAAGACCAGAGATGGCCCCACTGAACAGAGCATTATTTCGGGAAGGAGCGGGTAGAGTGCTGAAGTCTTGTCAGCGAAACTCGTGGAGAAAGCTCTTCTTTCCTTGAGCACCTGTGGGAAATGCCTCACCCAGAGAACTCATCATTGTTGGAAAACTCTTATTGCTAGAAGGGTCTTCCTTTCATTGAGCTGAACTCTCTGAAACTCACCCCCACCAGTGCTCGAACTGCTCTCTGCAACAGCCGCAAATAATGACTGTTTTTCCATATGACAGCCTTGAAAGATAGGGGCCACCCATCCCATGATTCTCTGATCTAGGCTTCACATAAAGAACTGTTTCCCCTCTTCATCTCGTGCCCTGCCTTTCTGGCTGTCCACTTCTGCATAAATGATTTTGTTGCCATCTTGAAACGTCGAGGCCAGCAGTAGACGCTAACACGCCACAAGAAACAAGACCTTTCAGCTGATTCCAGCCTCTTCATCACTGTGGGCTGCTGTCCTTCCCCTCTCCAAGTGGGCCTTCTGTTTTGAAATATCCTAATTAAAGTTATTAAGTAAAACCTATCTACAATCCCATTAAGTTTGAATTTCTCAGCCTGGCTTTCCCAGAACTCCTGTCAGTTTGCCTCTGGTCCACTCTCACAGCCTTGCTTCTCATCATCCTTATATTAGTCAGCTCAACTGCTGTAACAAACACCACTGACTGGGTACTCTCTCACAGTTCTGGAGGCTGAAAGTCTAAGATCAAGTGTTGGCGAGATTGGTTTCTTCTGAGGCCTCCCTCCTTGACTTATAGATGACCACCTTCTCCTGTATCCTCACATGGTCCTCCCTCTGTTCATGTCCTTGTCCTAATTTTCTCTTCTTATAAGGGACACCAGTCATATTGATGAGGGCCCACCCCGATGACCTCATTTTACCTTAATTACCTCTTTAAAGGTCCTCGCTCCAAATACAGTCACATTCTGAAGTACTAGGGGTTAGGACAGTAACATGTGAATTTGGGGGGGGACACAATTCAACCCATAACATTCCATCTTACTGTCTTCTAGTTAAGCTGGTTTGACCCAGTCTTCTCAGAACACATCCTTTATTTTCATCTCTCCTGCCTTTGTTCCTACTGCCTCTTGCCCTGCCTCCCCTGCTTCTCTTTCAAGGCCACTTTTCCAAGAAGCTCTCATGCCAAGTGGTTGTTCAGTCTGTGTAGACACCCCCAGAGATGGAGAATTCCCTTTCTCCCCTGAGCCAGCCCATTCTGCTCGCTTCAGCAGCTTTCCACACTAGCAACGTGGACCTAGAAAGGCCTCAAGCTTCACAAATGGAAGGTGCTTTTCCTTCCAATTCAGAAAAAATGTTCTCCAACTGAGTAGCATGTGGGGAAAAAGTCTGAAATATTCCAAGAGTTGGAAACTATTGAGACTAGATGCCTAAGAGCTGTCTACTCTGAGATACTGTCCTTGAGGTAAGACTTAAACAGAATTCGGTCCTCTTCCTATGTGGTGAGTACTCAAGTCTCTTAATTAGTTCCCCACAATTCAGAATCTTGCAGCCTCTCCCATGTTCCCTCTGCAAGACAGGGCTCTCCCAAACTTCACCTGCCAAGATGCCTCAGTCAAAGCAAAATCCACAGAGCCTGCTCCTCTTTCCACTCCACTCCGCAGCTCTTCCCCAGCATGTACACCCTCCAACACACACCTCCTAGAGCTTCAGCCTTGCACATCGTCTTAATGCTGTTGCTTAGCAACCAGTAGGGGAAGTGTGATCACACCTCCCAGCACTGTCCACGGAGCACTGCAGACAATACAAACAGTTCCCTGGTTTCTCTCTGCAACTAGAGGAAGATAACTGTCAGGGGTGGCCAGCATCATGCTCCAGAGATATTGGCTCATCCCCCGGGGGCCCAAATTGGTTGCTACTTCACTCTTACTTGGCATTGGGTAATGTCTCTGTGGGGGCGGCTGGGTAGGTGGTTCTTGAAGGGCCGGATCTCTCTGCTTGCACTTGTTCTCAGGATGCCTGTGATGCAGTTAGGGCAGCTTGCAGAATCCTCTCTGTTCCCACGCAACCCTGCCCTGCACCAAGCCTGCGTCCTCCCGCCCCCAGCCTCTGCGTTCCCCTCACTCTCTTCCTTTTGGAGGTTGTTCTTTAATGTTCTGGCACTGCCCTGTCCCCACCCCACCCCCTTGCAGCCCTCTTATTCTTCTAGTCCCTGGTCCCTCTGCCTCTCAGATGCTCCTCCTTGTGACTGGACAGCCCCCAGGTCCTCAGGTCAGCCATGCCCCTCCCCTTCCTGATGTTCTTTACATCCCAGCCTCAGGCCACTGGGCCAGACACCACACAGTGGACTGAGGTCCACCTCCTGCCCTCTATTGGTGTCCCGATCAGAAACCAGATCGTTGTGACTTGGAATTCCCAGGTGTCGTGTAGCATGAAAGAGTAGAGAAGGCAAGAGAGTCTGGAGTCTGAAGACGTATATTCCAATGCCAGATTCCTTTTTTCCCCCTTGATGCTATGATTTAGGTCAAGTTTCTTTAGCCACTCTAAGCTTTTGTTTTCTAAGGGGATTGGAATCTTTGCCTCACTGGACTATGATGCCAATCCTATGAAGTAACATAGGAAGAGCGCAGCAAGATACATCGCATACAGCTGGAGAACTCTGACTACTTCCTTCCTCTCCTTCCATCTCTACCTGTTTATTCATCTTTTGGAAGCTGCTCTTCCTCAAGTGAAAACCGGTTTTCTGGTTGGGTTCTCAAGAGGTGGTGCTATGCAATGACAAGGAAACGGGACTGGGAGGGAAAGGACCAACTCCAGGGCTCCCAGGCAGTTCCTCTGATCGTGGGTCTTGCACTAGACAGCCCTGAGGTTCCTTCTGTTCACTTGCAAAATGGAGCTGAGAACACTTGTGTTGTCGAACGCACAGAGCTGCTGTTAAGCTCAAGGAAATCATATGTGTCATTAGCCTCCACACATTTCAAAGTCTTTTACAAATTTTAGAGATAAGAATTATCGTGGACAACCTTGGTCCCATTTCCCTCCCTGTAGAATGAAAGAGTTAGATTCAAAAATGTCTAAAGCCCCCCTGAAGTGTGAAAATTGTAGCAAACTGAGAGATGACAGTCACTTGCCCTCCAAAGGCCTCTGTGGAGAGCACCGAATCCTTCTTCAGAGAGTGTATTTGTCTGGTGGCCCGAAGAATAGATTCCACTCCCTCATCCCTGGGCCCCATGACCAAGATGGCTGGTTATTGTCTAGTACCAGAGGCTTTTTCTAGTTCTGGTTTGGAAGTGTATAGCACTCTGTCCTTTCAATAAGGAAAACAAATAAGGCAGAACGTGCCTGATCATTGGGGAAGTGATCACTGGTGGAGGTGTTTGGATGGATGTCATGGAGACTTCTGTGGTGGTTCTGGGTTGAATAGTGGACTGAAAAAGTGGAATTTGCAAATGGAGTATACCTGAAGCCAGAGATACTAGAGTAGTCTAATATCAGTAGTTTACAGTAAGTTAAATAAATAAAAGTGTGACCAACCAATAGAATTTGGATGTTATTGAAATCTTGAAGCTTGGGAGTCTGGCCTAGGATGAACGAACATTCCAGAGCATTTGTATTCTCTTCCTTGAGTCTTCCCCCCAGGCAGGTACAGGGACTCCATATAAGGAGGATCCCAACAGGAAATATGGACACTGTGGGCAGCTCTCAAAGCTCTGGCTTTGCTTGGAAGATCTATTTCCAAGCCCTTCACTCAGGGCCTTTACTGCTACCCATCCTCCAATCCCATGGCTTCAGGGGAGAGATGAATAAATACATTAAAAAGTTGGGAACTCCTGCTTCGTAATAAAGTTGCAAGGGGTTGGATACAGCACAAGTGTCAATGGTTAATCACATTACCACTAACTTTTCAAAAACATAGGTATTTGGTGGGGGAGTTTCAGGGGGACACTTAATCTTTGTTATGACCGGACGCATGGAATAATTAGTCATAGAATCAGAGAATGTTAATCTGGAAGGCACCTTGGCCATCACCCAGTGCAACCCTTTTGTTAGTAAATGAGACGGGTCTCCAACGTGTAAACAGTGCTTAACTTGGAAATGTGAAAATGTGGGTGACTGCCATTTTCTAGTTTTTTACTTTTCAAATAAAACTATTAAAATGAGAAAACAGGAAAGTGACTTGCCTAAGGCCCCGTAGCAGTGTAGGGACCTAAGCTGCCGAGCCCCCAGATCTGTTGACTTTGTTCCTCTGCTTGTCCCTGGGGGATTCCATCCGGGTCTAGACTTGGGTTTGCAAAAAGATCTTTTACGATAAGAGTGGAATCATGCCGCCAATGAGTCTTCACAGTTTAAAACTTTAAATTACCAGCATTTTCCAATTTCTAGGTGAATCTCATAAACATTTTCTTTTGAATACAACGGGGCCTTACTGTAGGGGGAATGTTAAAAGTAACATGTCAGTTTTAAGCAAGTCTCTCGAAACACACCTGTTTTTTTTTATTAGAGTATAGTTGCTTTACAATGTTGTGTCCGTTTCTGCTGTACAGCAAAGTGAATCAGCTATATGTTTACATATATCCCATCTTTTTTGGATTTCCTTCCCATCTAGGTCACCACAGAGCACTGAGTAGAGTTCCCTGTGCTATACAGTAGGTTCTCACTAGTTATCTATTTTATACATAGTATCAATAGTGTGTATATGTCAGTCCCAATCTCCCAATTCCTCCCACCCTCCCCCCTCTTTCCCCCTTCGTGTCCATATGTTTGTTCTCTAGGTCTGAGTTTCTATTCCTGCCCCGGATATAGGATCACCTGTACCGTCTTTCTAAATTCCACATACACGCGTTAATATACGATATTTGCTTTTCTCTTTCTGACTTACTTCACAAACACACCTGGTTCTACAGGGTTAAACCTGCCCGCTGAAGGATGATGTGCAAAATGGAACCTGTGTTTGATGTTCTTAACCCACATCCCACGTCGCCCATGCACTTGAGGAAAGAGAACCGCTGCGAATGGGTGGTAAAAGCAGTGTGAATGCTGGCCCCCGCACAGGCTCCTGACTACAGCTTTTGTTCCCATGGTCTCTTCAATAAGTATGACTCAGTCTGCTGTTCGGGCCCCACTTCCCCTGGGCAGGGAGCTGACTGCAGCGCGTGCTGTGCTGGGCCCGTCGTGCGTAACTCAGGGGGCACGCTCCCTCCCACCCCCGGCCCTGGCCTCCCCTCACCCCTGCTGACCAAGCTCCCTTCTGCTCTTCTGAGCACTGAGATCCCCACCCTCCCCAGCTTCCAAAACGCTCACCAATTAATACAAATGGGGTCGCCCCACCACCCCATTTAAAAAAAAAAAGAATGCGCTGTGCACGTACCTTGACAAACTGCCAAGGTGCTTTTTCTCACCCACCTACTCATCCACAGAATTTGTTGTCTCCAGCATATGCATGATACCCACAAGGCCAAGTAAAGGTCAAAATGCGTTCCTGTGAACAATGAAAACAAAAGACAGGAAAAGCCTCCTTACCAGCTCACCTCTTGTAAACGCTTGTTAGAGCAAAAGAACATTCTATCCTCACTGTGTAGAGGGGACGTGTCATCTGGGCCAGCCCACACTTGTGAACTTGTTTTGGCTACATGAGTCAAAAGAGGAACTTTAATTAATTGGGAGGCACCGTGATTTTGAACCCAAGGGGATGGTACCGTGTCCCAGCATTTTCTATCCCAAGAACAGCAAAAAAGCATGGGATGAGAAGCATGTCTCCTTCCCCTAAGCCAGCTGAGGCCGCAGCCCCCTCAAGAATACAGAGAGGCAGAGAACTACATGCTCATGGGACTGCCTGTCTAGTCTCAGTATTGAAGGGGATTCATTCCAAACATATTGAGTTAGCACCCACTCCAAAAGAGGCCCAGAAAGTTTAGAGCACAGATTTGCAGTGAGCTACACACGGATGGAGCTGGTAATGTTGAGGCTTGTTCTATCAGATGCTCAAGATAAAGGCAGTGGGGTAGATAGAGAGCCACCAGGCCAAGCCAGTGGGTCACCCTTAGTCTGGGGGGTGGCCTGCCTGTCCAAGAAAGTGCTGTCGTTTGCCCGGACAACTCCGCGGACAACAGTGCCCGTTACTTGCTAATCTGCTGTTGAGATTTTCCACCTCTTTATTCTCTCTTCTCACGGGATAGGAAGGGCCCAGCCTGGCCTACTTGTACAGGTTGACCTATGAGTATGAGTAAGTAAAGTCCCTAATGCATTCATTCACACATTAACACACACACACACACACACACACACACACTCTCTCTCTCTCTCTCTCTCTCTCTCTCTCACACACACAGACACACACACACACACACAGTCATGCTTTGGTTTCTACAACACAATCCCCATATGTTCCCTGTAATGGCAGCGCGGACCAAGTCCAATGCTTAAATAAATGAGGCACTTTGGCGATAGGATTATTCTAAGGCAATGCTGCTTTGGGGATGTGATCTCCCACTGTTCATCTGCTTGAGGATGAATAGTCTGGGAGTGCCAACTCATTAAACCTTATCCGTCACTTAGACCTCACCAAGGGTGGCTTTGGAATACGTTTCCCAAGAGTAGGAAAAATAAAAGCATCCACAGAAAAGAACCTACTATTGAGGATAAAGCAAGAAAAGGATCACACACCTGCCATCGTCACAGTCAATAGCCTTGTAGATGCAGATGACACAAACCCCAAAGACGGGATTCGCTGCATACCCAAACTAAGGGAAGATTCGGGAAGCAGCTGAACTTGGGGATGACTGGAACCAGGCGCTTAGACACAGCCAGGGGCCCCGGGGTCTGCCCTTCTGCCTCTCTGGCTCTCACTGCATGTTGGCTTCATTCTTTCAGAACAATTTCTGCAAAAGGCAGGGGGCATCATTGCTAATTGAGTCCATGCTCTCGTCTACAGCCTTCTCACCCACAGCGGAAAACCTCTTTCCCTAAGCCAAAGTTTGAAAAATGCCAAAGAAGAACTCTGGTTTGCTTAAGATCATGTGTCCATTTCTGGACCAGATCCCCTGGCCCGGAAGGTGGGTGCCACGTTTGCCCCAGCTTGGGTAATGCATCCCATCCTGTAGTCCAGACCGGGGGAGGAGATAGAAGAGATGGTCTCCCATGACAGGAGGCCTCCACTAGAACTACCTGGTTGCCACGGAAGGAGGACTAGCTCCCCACAAAGAAAGTGAGAGAAATTCTCTGAAGAAGGGGAAGGAGGCGTGGCAGGCAGACGAGATCAAGGTCCCCTGCAGTAAATTTGCAAGCTTTGGTCCTGTAGGAAATTCACATCTGCTGGCAGGTATGTCTGTTGGGAGGACCATTCAACTTGAGAAATGGAAGGAAATGGTGACATTGAAAGTGCTTGGGAATTGGCAATGTAGAATTATGTTATAGCTAAGAACTAAATACAACTTTGCAGAAAGGATGGACGGCAAGTTCATAAATTATATGTCAATCAATCATGTACATACTGCTGAACTGTTTGACAACAGTTGTTATATGAAAGAGATAACTGTGTTTGACTTCCTGCTCATGTCGCCCTGCTTGTAGGACTTAACAGACCAAGTCACGTGCTCACTGGTTGGTCTTTCTTTCCTGGGCTTGAACGTGATGTCACTATTAGTGACGGTCCTCCTACAGAATCATCCCTGATTTTCAAGAATGATATTTTTATTGTACTGCCTGTGACTGAAATTGAAAAACCAGTGTGCCCTCCAGTCTCAAGTGAAAGGCATTCTTAGAGTAAATGACTATTTTTGATTCTGCCTCTTCCGTCTCCAGATTATACTTCACTCTTGTTCAAAAGGAGTCTTAATGTTTTAATATTCTGTAGCTGAGGTAGAATCAGGACCTCCCAAAGATGGCCAGGTCCTAATCTGAAAACCTGTGAATAAGTTAATGTACACAGCAAAGGAGACACCGCAGATGTGATTAGGTTAAGGACCTTGTGATGGGGGCATTATCCTGGGTTACCTGGGTGCACATCACAAGGGGCCTTTTAAGAGGGGGATAGGAGGATCCGAGTCAGAGAAGGTGATGTGACGACAGAAAGAAATGTGACAACAGAAGCACAGGTCACAGGGAGAGAGAGTTGAAGACGCTGTTCTGCGGGCTTTGTAGATGAAGGAAGGGACCAGTGAGCCAGCAAATGCACGCAGTTTCTAGAAGCTGGAAAAGATAAGGAAAGGACTTCTCCCTAGAGCTTCCAGAAAGAATGCAGCCCTGCTGGCACCTTAATTTTAGGACTTCTGACTTCCTGAACCATATGATAAATTTGTGTTGCTTTAAGCCACAAAGTGTGTGGTGATTTGTTACAGTAGAAAACGAATACAACTACCTTTCTGGAAAGCAACTTGGCAACAAGTTCTAAGAGATGCAAAAGAGTGTAGGCCTTCTGACTCAGTCATTCTACCTCTAGGACTCTCTCCTAATGAAACAGTCAGATATGCAGAAATGTACTTCTTATATACTAAGATGTTCATTAAGGTATTATCTATAATAGCCAAACCTTCTGAGGGCCCTGCTGGTTTTCTTTATTACAGTTACAATTTGACAAGTAAGGAAACATGACCCATGGGGTGATGGCCATCCTTCTCTATCATGTTGCTTCAAGAACGTGTCGTGATCACGGGTGGGAATGGCCTTGTGGTAGCATTGCTGTCAGTCTTGTGATTCAACAAATGCTCTTTGAGCATGTGGGGTCCTGCGCCAGAGCCAGGGGTACAGAGGCAGAGGACACGTAGATTCTGGGGAGCTACAGGAGCCCGGCCAGGGAGATGGTCATTAACACAAAGACTTCTCAGAAAAGGCGATGTGCCACTTGAAACCTGAGGGATCACTAGGAGTGAGCCTCAGCTGAAGAGCCAATTCATGGCAGGCGATGCTTTCCCCACTCTCTGGGTGCGTAGTAACTGAGAGTGGAGAGAGGTCCTGGCTGCTCATCAGGAAATCTGGTGGCTCTGCAGCCTGAGGCAGGACTAGCCACCCTTCAGTCAAAGAGATGCAATCACTAGCCCCAAACTGGACATGACCCAGATGTCCTTCCGTGGGTGACTGGTATATCCACACCATAAAATACTACTCAGCAATAAAAAGGAATGGACTGTTGATACACACAACAACCTGGATGGATCTCAAGGGCATTATACACAGTGAAAAAAAAGAGTCAGTGCCAAAAGCTTTCATGCACGATCCCAATAGGTAACATTCTTAAAAAAACAAAACTATAGAGCTGGAGAACAAGGTAGTAGTTGAAGAGTTGGAGGGTAACACAAGGAAGCTCTTTCTTGATGGTGGAACAATTCTGTATCTTGATTGAGGAGATAGTTACACAATCACACACATAGGATGAGAGTGCATAGAACTACACGCGCAAATCCATGTGGAAAGAGCTTCCCTGGTGGCGCAGTGGTTGAGAGTCCGCCTGCTGATGCAGGGGACACGGGTTCGTGCCCCGGTCCGGGAAGACCCCACGTGCCGTGGAGCGGCTGGGCCCGTGAGCCATGGCCGCTGAGCCTGCGCGTCTGGAGCCTGTGCTCCGCAACGGGAGAGGCCACAACAGTGAGAGGCCCGCATACCGCAAAAGAAAAAAAAGAAATCCATGTGGAAAAAGGTGAAAATGGAATTAGGTCTGTTGTCTCATCATAGTAGTATACAAATGACAGATTTTTGGTTTTGATATTATACTACAAGATGTCAGCATTAGGGGAAGATGGATCAAGAGTACACGGAACTCTGTACTACTTTTGCAACTTCCTATGAGTCTATAATTATTTCAAAATAAAACGATTTTAAAAAGCTACAGACTAAAATTCATCTGTCTGCTGATAATATTTCTTCTGTCCCCAAGAACTTTCTCACCACTGAAATAGTTCCAGATCCATTTCAATTGGTGTTTAAACACCTCATGTTTCCCACATCACTTCTAGACGTCCGCTCAGGGCCAATTAGGGTGGGGAGATGATGTTAGCAACTGACAGCAGAGGAGAATGGAAAACTCACCTCCTCCCAAACTTCCAGTGCACTGGACCACCCTGTGCCTGCCCTGTCTCTCAACAGCCATCATGAGCATCATTTCCCAGCCACCAGCCTGTAAGGAGACTGGCTGTGTTTGTGAGACACCCTGGACATATGAGAGCCTGGCTTTCTTCTCTTTCCTTTGTCAAGTCTGGATGAGGGAGGGGAAATGGCCAGTAAACAGACTGGAGAGAGGAGAAGCCTTTGTTGCGGGGGAGATTTGAGGTGAAGTGAAGAGACAGAAAACTAAGATTAAAAGAGATACAATAGGTGCTCTGGCTTAATAGAAAAAGCACGGGTTTGGAGTATTATCTGAATTCATTCATTTATTCAGCAGGCATCCTTGTCTGTTCAGGCTGCTGTAACAAAAGTACCATACACTGGGTGGCTTAAACATCAAACATTTATTTCTCACAGCTGTGGAGGTTGGGAAGTCTGAGATCAAGGCGCTGGCAGATTCGGTGTCTGGTTAGAGCCTGCTACGTGGTTCACAGCTGTCTTCTCGCTGTGTCCGCACATGGTGAAGGAGCAAGGAATTCCTCGAAGGTCTCTTTTATAAGGTCACTAATCCCATTACTGGGGGCTCCATCTTCATGACCTAATCACCTCCCAGAGGACTCAGCTTCTAACAGCATCACCTTGGGAGTTAGGATTTAACATATGCATTTGGGGGGCACACAGACATTTAGTCTAGAGCAACATATATTTATCAAGTGCCTAATCTGTGTTAGGCATAGTTTTCTGCACTGGGGATACAGGGTAAAAACGGTCCCTGGCCTCATAGAGCTTATATTGAATAGTCTGAACTCAAGCTGTATTGCTCACCAGTCTTGTGACTTCTGGAAAGTTACTCAATATCCTTGAATTTCAGTTTCTTCACTGTAAATTGAGGTTACTAATCCAACCTCATTAGATTTCCATGAGGTTGCATCAAATGGTATGTAAGTGCTTAGCACAATCTCGTCAATGTAGTAGGGGTTCCACTTTTTCCCATTAGTTCTCACTGTCCTTTCTCTTGGCTCCCCTTCTGTAGAGATTGCTGATAATCATCTGAGTTCCATCGGGGGAGCACAGGGCTGTAGACAGAGCTCAGTATTGGAGGTTCTGCTGGATAGGATGCAGGGCATCTGCACAGTTCTGTAGAGCTCAGGCCAAATGAAGTGCAGAAGGAGAAATTTCTTTATGTATTTCTGTTATTTTTTGCTTTATATTTTTACTTCTTTGTGTTTGGATGTGTTCATTATTGTATCTTCTTGGTGATTTTTTTCTTTCCAAAATCACTCTTCCTCCTAATCACATTTTTAATTTTATCTTCAAATCGAGCTAGTTTATTTTTATATATCTGTATCAACTTTCGTTCATTAAGTAATGGTCTGATTTATAGTTTTCCCCTTATTTTGAACTTTTCTAATGTCTTAACGTTTTAGGTTTCTTTCTTGTAAACTGCATACAGCTGGATTTTTAAAAGATTGAATCTAAAGGTCTTTGTCTTTTAACAGGGAATTAAGCTTTTTAAAAAAATTATTAAGCTTTCTAACATATTCAGTACATTTCTACTGTCAATATATTATTTTATACTTGCAAGTGCAGCTTTCCCTTTGCCTTTCTCCTGCTTATTGCCTTTCATTGGATTATGTTTCTTTAATTCCTTCCTTTTTCACCCTCCTGGGTTAGAAGTTATATATTACAATTCTCATATTTTAATGGCTTTGCTCATCTTTAACACGTTACTTGACTTGGAAGTCTAACATTAGCCAATATCATCATCCTCCTCCCCAAAGTGGAAGGATACAGCACTTCAGCTCCAGTCTTTGGACTCCCAACTTCCAAGCTAGTACAGACAAGTATTTTAATGTTACCTTGTTTTTAAAATTCTCCCTCCCAAATTTAGCCATCAGGATTATCATCTTGGATTTCTCACGCCTTTCTTTCCCCCTCCATTTAAATATTTCAAGAGACTCTTTATGGTCCTGGACTTCTTCTATTAACTCCAGGTCTTGATTTTCTAATCGATGATTTTTGTCTGCTGAGCCTTCTTCGCGGTGGGTTGTTAGTCTGCGTGGTTTGTAATTTTGAATGGTGTGTTTGTGTATGTGAGGGGTGGGGATTCCCGGTTCATTTGCGATTGTGGAACTGGCCCCCTGAGTTTTGCTTTTTCCTCTGCCTGAATCAGTTGTCACCATTTCTGGATATTGGTTGATTGTTTGATTGATTGATTGCCATGCCACAGTGGCATGTGAGATCTTAATTCCCCTGACCAGGGATCGAACCCACCGCCCTGCAGTGAAAGCTCGGAGTCCTAACCACTGGACTGCCAGGGAAATCCCGGGATTTGTTTTTGTTTTAATTACTTGGATTAGGATTCAGGTGCACATATGTAGAATTGCATAGGCTTTGGTTTCTAAATTCTTCCTTCCTTCCTTCCTTCCTTCCTTCCTTCCTTCCTTCCTTCCTTCCTTCCTT